>NC_091205.1:34105542-34165542 GCF_040958095.1 Procambarus clarkii | reverse complement strand
AGTGAACCCCTGGAAGAATGGCAAGCAGTTGGTATGAGACTACACATGCGTATCAACCCTGGCTAACACCTACATTGATCTTAGTGTTGCACAACCAGGTGGCGCTGCCACCCACAGGGAAGCAGCCAAATCCCGTAAGTACAGAGAACTGGATCACCACTACAATTTGGTCCCCATTGCTTCTGAGACAATCGGCGCCTGGGGTAAAAGTGCTACCAGTTTTTTGAAGAAACTGGGTTCTAGGTTCATTGAAACAACAAGGGACCCTATAGCTGCCAGCTTTCTTTTCCAGCGCCTCAGCGTGGCGATACAGAGGGGAAATGCGCACTGCATTCAGGGTTCCTGCCCGCCATCTGAGGAGCTGGAGGAACTCGACAACCTATGATAACCATCTTTGTACCCTATGTGTAACTCCGTTTTTGTAACAAAGTTCAAATAAAACAAATATATATGTGTACATACAAAAGAATGGAGGTGGAAGGAGAAGATAATATTAGTGTTCAGTGAGAAACCACAAGGTCTCCTCTGAATACTTTTTATTTTCTTCTCCGAGGCTATGGGTCCCCACATTGGCACCAGAGGTGGTACCCTTACACACATAAAAATATTATATTATATATTATATATATTATATATATATATATATATTATATATATATATATATATATATATACATATATATATATACATATATATATATATATATGTATATATATATGCATTGTTATAATGCATAAGCAACAGGACTCCATTAAGGAACATATAATCTCTTCCCACAACCAGACCATCACCAGAGAAGTTTTAACAAACAACACAGAAATCATCGATAGATACAGCGATAGCAGGCGGCTTGACATCTGCGAAGCATTTACAGCGTTGTGGCTCAAACAAAATTCGTCAGTGAAGCACTTGTTCCGGAAGTGTTCGAACGAAATCAGTTGAGAGTTGTGTGTAAACCGTTTTTCATTCATAGACAGGGGGTTTGGCGGGTGCATGGAATCACTTTTGGGTCTTAGTTTGGAAGACGGGCTGAGGGGCAGCCGGCAGACCGCACCACAGCGTAAAGAATCATTTTGCGAAGCCAGTGTTTTGAGGATGAGACGACTCGCTCATGAGGACACTTTTCTTATCACAGCTTGAATCCGTGACCTTGAAAACTCTTAATTTGACAACTATATCACCAGAATCTCTATATCAGATGCAAATTAACAGATAGTGGGTGTCAGTGTGATATCTATCACTGAGTCACGTAGATCTCTGAACCCAGTAAATAAGTCTAGCTTTGCCCTGAAGTCTTCATCTCACATCATCAACCATTTCCCAGCGGCCACAGAAACCAAGAGTGGTGTTGTTGGTTCGATGTTGAATCAACCTTCATTAACGTTAATTTAACGTTGAATAAACACTGATTCAACGTTGAATTAACGTTACACACAAATCACAATAGCGTGATACATCAAATGAACAAATCCACAAGGGCCGTGATAAGGGTTCGAACTTACGTCCAGCGCGCAATCTATTAAGAACTTATGTCGTGACGCAGTCGACTAAGGCGCGTCTAGGATCATCAGTAGGCAAATTGGAATTCATGTTAAGGTAAAAGTCGAAAACAAATTCTTCTAAGAGACCATTGTTTTAAATGTTTAACTTAAAATTTCACATTTATTGAATACTTTGTTCTTAGTTACAGCACTATAATTTAGGGATTCATCTCTACAGACAAACTAACTGTTCATTAAACACTTGCTAAATATACCAAAAAAAGAGGTAATAATCGAGAACTATAAAGAATATAAAAAACAGAAAACAGACGGCTTTTGGTCTATACCAAGATTATCTACTAGGAACATTATGCTATGTCTATACTAATATATACTAATATAGCTATACCAAAGGAAACTTAGAGTTGGTATAAATGGGGGTTAAGTCAGAGTGGGAAAATGTTGTAAGTAGAGTGCCTCAAGGCTCTGTTCTGGGATCTCTGGTATTCATAATATATATAAATGATTTAGATTCAGGTTTCAGCAACAATATTCCAAATTTCCTGATACAAAAATCTGGAGGGAAATAAACATGGAAAGACTCGCTATCACTTCAAGACGATCTAAATTGGGTTTTGAAATGGTCAAAAGATTGGCAGATGCAGTTTAATGCTGACAAATGTAAGGTTTTAAGGCTAGGTAATGATGATATAGTTTCAAGATACGCTTGAAACAATTAAGGGATCCTACTTCTATTATGAACATAAGAATGAAGGTAACTACAGAAAACCAATTGACCCAACACCAGGTGTTCTATTACTAATCTTCAGGTTACCTTTGAAGGGAGTTAGTCGGCCGAGAGGACAGCACGCTGGACTTGTGATCCTGTGGTCCCGAGTTCGATCCCGGGCACCGGCGAGAAACAATGGGCAGAGTTTCTTTCACTATGCCCCTGTTACCTAGCAGTAAAATAGGTACCTGGATGTTAGTCAGCTGTCACGGGCTGCTTCCTGAGGGTGAAGGCCTGATCGAGGATCGGGCCACGGGGACACTAAGCCCCGAAATCATCAAGATGAGCTCAAGATTACCTCGAGATGATTTCGGGGCTTAGCGTCCCGCGGCCCGGTCCTCGACCTGGCCTCCTTTTTGTTACATATCCCCAGGAAGCAGCCCCTAGCAACTGTATAACTCTGGGGTACCTATTTACTGCTAGGTGAACAGGGCATCAGGGTGAAAAACTGTCCATTTGTTTCCGCTTCGCCGTTGATCTAACCCGGAACTTTAGGACTACGAATCCCGGACGCTGTCCACTCAGCTGTCAGGCCCCCTTCAATAAATAAATTCCAGTGTTCTATTTGCCTTATAACGAACTTTTATGCATTGATTAAAGGGCCTATTTGATAGATACAATGTTGAACGGAATCTTGAGTTTTAACTGCAGCCTTAGCAAGGGCGTCAACTATCATTTTCCTGCAGGCCAATGTGAAGGAATCCACAACATTCTGAATCATTGGTAGAAATCCAATCTGAAATGATGAAGTGGGAATAGACAAGCAGAAGGCTCTCTCCTAACTCATCTTACACTACTAGTATTAACAATAGTTGGCTATACCGAAACATAGAAATTAAGTACGAGAGAAAAAGTATAAACAACACCAATGTAGGTTAAACAAAATACATACTTAAAAAATAATATATTGTATAAGCCGTTTAAGTAGATCACTTCATTTACTTTTGCACCTTGCAACACAGAATTAAGAAATACCACAACCTACATTAACACACCACAACTGAATAACGCATTGTTGAAAAGGAGAGTTTTTAAATGGGCGAACATATATATAAGTGATAATGGTTCATGAGTAAGTAATTAATTATCAAAAGAAGGCACCAAACCGGGAAGGCTATGTAGCACCATCAAATGAGCGAAATAATCAGAGGGCGCTAAATATCACCAAGGGTGCTAATACGAAAACAGAAATGCATCAGGCGAACGATATCAAAAGAATCCGAATCACCAAGAATTCTATCGAGGGACAAGTGACCGCAAAGTAATGGTTCATGAACATCAACAAATAATCATTTATTAAGAAACATTACATAATTTTGGAAGAAGAACGACCTGGGGCCAGATTTCCGAAGCAGTTACGCAAGCACTTACGAACCTGTACATCCTCTCAATCTTTGGTGGCTTTGTTTACAATTAATAAACAGTTAATGAGCTCCGAGGCATCAAGAGGCTGTTTATAACAATAAGAACAGTTGATTGGGAAGTTTTCATGCGTGTAAACTGTTTAATAAATGTAAACAAAGTTGTCAAAGATTGAGGAAAGATGTACAGGTTCGTAAGTACTTGCGTAACTGCTTTGTGAATCTGGCCCCTGATTTTTGAGGATCTGAGAAACACACAAATGAAACAATGTAGGATGACGGTCATGATATTAAAATGAAAAACACTTCATATGAGGACGTCGAGAGACAGGAAGAACGAGAGATAGCATAGAGATAAATAGTAAAAGGATAAGATAGCAAGTTCATGGTAAAGAGAGAGACCGAGACGGGAAGAACGGCAGCTCGCAAGACAGATAGGAAGAGTGAGCAGGAGAGACTGAAAACATATACACAGCTGTTCCAAAAGATGTTATCAGACTGTCCATGTATTACCCCATGTGTGCGCATGTGTGTACATGCGTGGATGTGTTAACTAACACGCTATGATTACCAGAGCCGAGCTTCACCTTCTACTCCACTTTTGAGACTCCAACTGACTGGTGTAAAGGTTCCTGACCCATCAAATCTACATTTGAAGCCGTGTATATAGCCCTTCTCTACAACTCCACTTCGTAGTTCAGTCAGTTTATTCAATGTGTGGAACACAGGAACTAGGGAAGATATGCTATGTTCAAGTGTGGCTGAGGGAAATATCTAAGAGGTGATGCTGTTTCCCGAGCATAATTATGAAACTGGACCTGGCTCGAACTAATGAAAACCAGTCAAGCCTCGTCCAACGTGTCAGTAAGTGTAGTATAGTTGTGACCGTGTGTGGCTGAAGGTAGTGTGGGGCTGCAGGCCCGGTGTGCCAAGTGTGGCTTCAACACCATCCAGGGGTAGTCGTCTATAATGCAGACAAGGGTATCTGTACCATCCTGGCTACTGCTGCCTGGACCTCGCTGGCAAGATGGGTGTTGTCATGGGTGTCTGTGTTGTGTGTGTTGTGGCTTTCTGTTGTCCGGGGGGTGTCAGCTTCCGGTGTCCGGTGGTTGTTTGCAGGCGACGTCAGACGGGTGTGGGCATTAGATGCCGGACAGGTTTGGGAAACTGGTTCAAGTTGAGCACGTACATCGAATGCCGGGCGGATGTGAGCATCGTATGCCAATCGGGCATGGACTGGCAGGGCTTGGGTGAGCATGGTGACCCCGGCTTGCGTAACACCAGTAGAGCGGAGGTCCAGGAACGCCAAAGTGGAGCAACAGAGACTCCACATCACAGCCTCTTGGTCCTGCTTCTCTCCAACAGTCTTCACTCCCCAGCCAGTCTTGGTGCTCGTATCCTCACCATTACTCTCATCTTCTTCCACCTTCGTATCAGCGTTATTCACCTAAGGGTAAACAACTGTTTTCTGACTGTTAATTTTAATCTTGGTTTACCTAATTATTACCATCAGAATGATACTTATCCACTAACATCGACAGAGACTCCTATCGCCACCTACATGGTCGTCATCTGGGATTAGTGTAAATGAACAAATTCAACAAGGGCCGTGATGAGGGTTCGAACCTACGTCCGAGAGGGTCCTAGACGTGCCTTAATCAACTTTACTGTGACATGGTAAAAGAATTGCAACCGGGAGTTCAACTGACCTCACAAGGATCCTGCAGTCTCTCCGAGACACAAACCAGGATTTTACACAATTCCCCCATGCACCCGAGCGCTGTAAATAAGCTGTTCTACCTCTTCGCCCTTACTTCATTACACAGAAATCACAATAGCGTGATGCACCAAATGAACAAATTCACAAGGGCAGTGATGATTGACAGAGCCCAGGTGCATAGGGAAATTGCGTAAAACCCTTGTTTGTGTCTCAGATTGTAGGATCCGTGTGAGGTCAGTTGAACTCCCGGTTGCAATTCTTTTACCATGTCATAGCAAAGTTAATTAAGGCACGTCTAGGATCCTCTCGGACGTAGGTTCGAACCCTCATCACGGCCATTGTGGATTAGTTCATTTAATGCATCACGCTATTGTGATTTCTGTTTGTAATGAGAGCGCTGAATAATTGGAGATAGTCGGGTATAGGGAAGGAAAGGGAGGGTGCAGTAATGGGGAAGCTGAGAGCAGTGGAGTAATAGAGGGAAGTGGGGTTCGTGATTGAGGAGAGGGAGGGGGATTTGGTGGAGGACGGTGGATGGTAGTAGAATGAGGTACGACAGGATATGGTATGGTGGAGTTGGGTACCTGCATGGAATGGGCTTTGCTTGGCACCATTTTCATCAGCATCTTAGAGGCAAGGCTCCTGAAGGCAAGGATCCAGCATCCGCCTGGGCTGACGTTGAGACTGTTGTTGTAGGACTTTGGGGAGTGTGCGAGGGCGTGGCGTGCAAGGGTGTTATAGTAGGCGTGGTTGACGGTCACCAGGCCCCATACGCCTTCGTCGTCAACGCCCTGGGAACCAAGCACATCCACTACCTGTGAAAACGAGTGTTCAAGTCAGGTGGGGAATGAACGCCCCACCGGACCCCCTATGTTGGTTACTGTGGCAATGCTCGTGCTGCTCTGAGCCAATTGAAACTTAAATAGGAGAGGGATGATATTGCTCAAGCTATTCTCACCCCGACTCTGAGTCAATGTTTCTTCAAAACTTTTTCGGTTTATTCATTGTTATAGCCAATGATCATGTTTCATCTAAATTCACTTCAATGTGCTTACAATTTACTTTTCCTATGAAAAACATTGTCACACACACACACACACACACACACACACACACACACACACACACACACAGTGTGTGTGTGTGTGTGTGTGTGAAGATAGTCACTGAAGGTTTCAGTGACTACCTTCAAGGTAGTCACTGAAGGTTCCATAATAGGAACAATAACAACTGGAGGGCAAAAAATTATAATCGTAGTCATATATAATCCGCCACCAAATGACAGAAGACCCAGACAGGAATATGATAGAAACAATATGGCCACCATTAACATAATAGAGAGAGCAGCTTCTGTTGCTAGCAGGAATGGATCTGGACTACTAATCATGACAGACTTCAACCATGGGAAGATAGATTGGGAGAACAGAGACCCACATGGAGGACCAGAAACATGGAGAGCTAAGCTGCTGGACGTGGCAACAAGAAACTTTCTAAGCCAGCACATCAAGGATCCAACAAGAATGAGAGGAGAGGATGAACCAGCAATGCTTGATCTGATATTTACCCGAAATGAGTGGGATATAAGGGAAGTCAAGATGGAAGCGCCCTTGGGAATGAGTGATCACAGTGTATTGAACTTTGAGTACCTGGTTGAGCTAGGAATTATCCCCCCAAAAAAAGAACTGGGAAACAAAAGGCTGGCATACCGAATGGGAAATTATGAGGAGACGAGAAGCTTCCTAAAGGAAATACTTTGGGACACAGACCTGAGAGCTAAGTCTGTACAAGATATGATGGACTATGTCACCCAAAAGTGTCAGGAGGCAGTAAGTAGATACATCCCGGCCCAAAAGCAAAAATCCGAGAAGCAAAAGAAGAATCCATGGTATAATAGGGCATGTATGGAAGGAAAGAAACTGAACAAAAGGGCATGGAGGAACTTCCGGAATAACAGAACACCAGAAAGCAGAGAGAGATACCAGAGAACCAGGAATGAGTATGTCAGGGTGAGAAGAGAAGCAGAGAAAAGTTATGAAAATGATATAGCAAACAAAGCCAAGACCGAACCAAAGCTACTCCACAGTCACATCAGAAGGAAAACAACAGTGAAAGAACAGGTAGTGAAACTTAGAACAGGCGAGGACAGGTATACAGAGAATGACAAAGAGGTGTGTGATGAACTCAACAAGAAGTTCCAAGAGGTCTTCACAACAGAACAAGGTGAGGTCACTGTGCTAGGAGAAAGGGAAGTGAACCATGCGGCCTTGGAAGAGTTTGAAATTACGAGAGAGGAGGTCAAGAGACACCTGCTGGACCTGGATGTTAGAAAGGCTGTTGGTCCAGACGGGATCTCGCCATAGGTACTGAAAGAGTGTGCAGAGGCACTTTGCTTGCCGCTCTCCATAGTGTATAGTAGGTCACTGGAGACGGGAGACCTACCAGAAATATGGAACACGGCGAATGTGGTCCCAATATACAAAAAGGGCGACAGGCAAGAGGCACTGAACTACTGGCCAGTATCCTTGACTTGTATACCATGCATGGTGATGGAGAAGATCTTGAGAAAAACCTGGTAGCACATCTGGAGAGAAGGGTAAATCTTGCCTGACTGGCTTAATAGAATTCTATGACCAGGTAACACAGATTAAGCAAGAAAGAGAGGTCTGGGCGGACTGCATTTTCTTGGATTGTCAGAAAGCCTTGGACACAGTACCGCATAAGAGGCTGGTACATAAGCTGGAGAGAGAGGCCGGTGTAGCTGGTAAGGTGCTCCAGTGGATAAGGGAGTACCTAAGCAATAGGAAGCAGAGAGATACGGTGAGGGGTGAGACCTCCGATTGGCGTGAAGTCACCAGTGGAGTCCCACAGGGCTCTGTACTAGGTCCTATCTTGTTTCTGATATATGTAAATAATCTCCCGGAGGGTACAGATTCATTTCTCTCAATGTTTGCAGACGATGCCAAAATTATGAGAAGGATTAAGACAAAAGAGGACTGTTTGAGGCTTCAAGAAGACCTAGACAAACTGCAGGAATGGTCGAACCAGTGGTTGTAAAAAGTTTAACCCAACCAAATGTAATATAATGAAGATAGGTGAAGGGAGCAGGAGGCCAAATACAAGGTATCATCTGGGAGAGGAAAATCTTCAGGAGTCAGAGGAAGAAAAAGACTTGGGAATTGATATCACGCCAGACCTGTCTCCTGCAGCACATATCAAGAGGATAACATCAGCGGCATATGCCAGGCTGGCCAACATACGAACGGCATTCAGAAATTTGTGTAAAGAATCATTCGGAACTTTGTATACCAAATATGTCAGGCCAATCCTGGAGTATGCAGCCCCAGCATGGAGTCCATATCTAGTCAAGGATAAGACTAAACTGGAAAAGGTTCAAAGATTTGCCACCAGGCTAGTACCCGAGCTGAGAGGTATGAGCTACGAGGAGAGACTACGGGAATTAAACCTCACTTCGCTGGAAGACAGAAGAGTTAGGGGGGACATGATCACCACATTCAAGATTCTCAAGGGAATTGATAGGGTAGATAAAGACAGGCTATTTAACACAAGGGGCACACGCACAAGGGGACACAGGTGGAAACTGAGCGCCCAAATGAGCCACAGAGATATTAGAAAGAACTTTTTTTAGTATCAGAGTGGTTGACAAATGGAATGCATTAGGAAGTCATGTGGTGGAGGCTGACTCCATACACAGTTTCAAATGTAGATATGATAGAGCCCAATAGGCTCAGGAATCTGTACACCTGTTGATTGACGGTTGAGAGGCGGGACCAAAGAGCCAGAGCTCAACCCCCGCAAGCACAACTAGGTGAGTACAACTAGGTGAGTACACACACACACAAAAAAAAAAAAACAGTGGGGGGGGGGGCCCTGATAGCAGAGTGGAGGGCGCTATGGACTTAATCCTAGGGTCCGGGTTCAATCCCCGGCGATGGCAGAAACAAATGGGCAGAGTTTCTTTCACCCTGATGCCTCTGGTACCTAGCAGTAGGTAGGTACCTGGGAGTTAGACAGCTTTAACGGGCTGCTTCCTCTGTACTTACCTAGTTGTACTTACCTAGTTGTGCTTGCGGGGGTTGAGCTCTGGCTCTTTGGTCCCACCTCTCAACCATCAATCAACTGATGTAAAGATTCCTGAGCCTACTGGGCTCTATCATATCTACATTTGAAACTGTGTATGGAGTCAGCCTCCACCACATCACTTCCTAGTATATTCCATGTACTAACTACTCTGACACTGAAAACGTTCTTTCTAATGTCTCTGTAGCTCATTTGGGTACTCTGCTTCCACCTGTGTCCCCTTGTGCGTGTACCACCCATGTTAAATAATTCATCCTTGTCTACCCTGTAAATTTCCCTGATAATTTTGTATGTGGTGATCATGTCTCCCCGAGCTTTACCGTCTTCCAGCGACGTGAGGTGCAGTTCACGCAGCCTGTCCTCATAACTCATAACTCATGCCTCTTAGTTCTGTGACTAGTCTAGGTGGCATATCTCTGAACGGTTTCCAGCTTCGTCTTGTGCTTGACTAGGTACGGGCTCCATGCTGGGGCTGCATACTCTCTGATTGGTCTTACATATGTGGTATACAAGGTTCTGAAGGATTCTTTACAGAGAGAGAGAGAGAGAAAGTAATATGGGTCGGGAGACAGCAGATTAGACAGCCATTTGTTAGAAAGGCGAGGTCCAAGATCTAACAGCTTGATCCTGCAGACAGAGTAAATACTCCCCCCCCCTTACACACACACACACACACCTGAAGGTTGGGGCAGTGGGCGCCGAGGGTGGCCAGCAGGAGGTTGTGGCCGCAGTACTGCAGCTTCAGGACACGGAGATGCACCATGGTGGTGAGGGCGTGAGCAGCCAGCCCCAGCTGCCGTTGGCTCAGCGTCCAGGTGGAGTCCTGCGACCACACAGACATGTACCAACAGCCCCGTCAACCTTAACAAGAGATGTAATGAGCCACACAGGAATAATTTATTGCACCAAAAATTACGTTAAGTTTGGTTTTCTAAGCTTCAGTGCTAGTTTGGGCTAGTTCCAACCGAACAAGGAGATGGTAGTTGTGGCGTTGGGGGTGGGGGAGGGGGGGGGTGTATCGTCTTACCTTAAGCTGAGCGTTACTTCAGTTTATCTCATGATGCTGAATATTAGATTACCCTGTTACAGATGTCTGCACACGCACGCTGATGTCCCCCCCTCCCCCACCCCCTCACACACAATCAATGCCACAGAGACATTAGAAAGAATATTTTCAGTGTCAGTAGTTAGTAAATGGAATGCACTAGGCAGTGATGTGGTGGAGGCTGACTCCATACACAGTTTCAAATGTAGATATGATAGAGCCCAGTAGGCTCAGGAACCTGTACACCAGTTGATTGACTGTTGAGAGGCGGGACCAAAGAGCAATAGCTCAACCCCCGCAAGCACAAATAGGTGAGTACACACACACACACAACTTGCAATCTATAAAAATGATAGCCGAGTTGACCCTCTAAATTATAGGCCCGTGTCATTAACAAGCGTGGTAGGCAAAACAATACAAACAATAGTTAAGCCAAATGGGTAGAACACCTGGAGTTATGACATAATAACGCAGCAGACAGTATGATTTTCGAACATAAGATGCTGAGTAACAAATCTACTTAGTTTTTATGATAGAGCCACATTGATACTACAGGAAAGAGATGGTTAGTTTGACTGTGTCTATCTGAACTTAAAGAAAAGGCTTTTGGCAGAATCCCACAAAAGAGGCTGTTCTTGAGACTAGAACATGCTGGAGGAGTGACATACTTCCGACATAGATGAAATTTTTCTAACTGACTGATCACCGCCCTCATATGTCTGAGACGATATACCTGACTGGAGGAGTGTTACTATTGGAGTACCACATGGTTCAGTTCTTGCACCAGTAATGATCATCGTCTAAATAAACGATCTACCAAAAGGAATACAGAATTATATGAACATGTTTGCGGATGATGCCAAGATACCGGGGAAGATAGGAGACTCAGACGATTGTCATGCCCTTCAAATTGATCTAGATAAATTAAGTCCTTGGAGCGTCAAGTGGCAAATTAGGGGCCTGACAGCTGAGAGGACAGCGCTTCGGATTCGTAGTCCTAAGGTTCCGGGTTCGATTCCCAGTGGAGGCGGAAACAAATGAGCAGAGTTTCTTTCACCCTATGTCCCCTGTTACCTAGCAGTAAATAGGTACCTGGGAGTTAGTCAGCTGTCACGGGCTGCTTCCTGGTGTGTGTGTGTGTGAGATGGAGAAAAAAAATAGTAGTAGTAGTAGAAACAGTTGATTGATAGTTGAGAGGCAGGCCGAAAGAGCAGAGCTCAACCCCCGCAAGTACAACTAGGTGAATACAACTGAATACAACACACACGAGCAAACGCAAAGTTATGGAAATGGGACTATTAATTTATTAATAACATCTTTATTGAGAAAATTAATTACAATTTGCCTAATCTGAGGATTTCGATTAAGTCTTATTAAAGTGAGGATAATGCTGGTATTCTCTGTCACACAGGACAGAGGGTCATACATAAGACAATAGGTCTAAACTGTAGGCGGAAGTACATATATATCATATTACAATCAATGTTTTAATGTATGGATATATGAAAACCACTTTCTATTGTGCACTGCCACACAAGGGCAGGAATGGGTTCGTAAGTGATGCAGCTTAGAAGTAATATAAATAAAAATCGTTCTTCATTCTTTAAAATGGACAAGCAAGTTTTGGGTAAATTGTTAGGATGTCGTCCAGGACACCTGAGTCAATGAAATAGTTACTCAGTTGGTGGTACAAGAAGCCAGGAGGTCTAAAGTCCTTTACGGTTTCACATTCAACAATATAGTGTTATAGTGAATGCACTAAAGGTTTATCACAGAGTTTACAATCTGAATATTCTGGTGCCTGCCAGATATGTCTATAGCCAAGGTGAATTCGCGCAATGACTATATCACATTGCCTGGTCCGGTTACTGTGCTGACCATACAAATACCTATTATTACAAAACTTGTCATAACTTTTAATACTGCAGCTTTCAGGTCTCTGGACATTTCTTAGTTCTTCTAAATCTGAATTAATTTCTTTAATTTGTATGGTTCTAATAATTGCATTAGATATTCCAAAGTCATAATCAATGTTTTCTTTCCTGCAAGCCTCATTGGCCAATCGATCTACAAAGTCATGTTTTCCAACTCCAACATGGGATGGGATTCACACAAATTTTATACAATAGTTATTGTCATTGGCAAAAATTACATTCCATTTAATATTACAAGCTACTTCCGACATACATTGTGATGGGTTATTTAAGGATAGCAGAGCACTTTTAGAGTCACAGAAAATAACGTGATAGGAGACCAAAAGGTCAGTACACAATGAAGGGGAACTGCCTACCTGTAACGACGCGAGAGAGAGACCTGGGCGTGGACGTAACACCTAATCTATCTCCTGAAGCACATATAAATAGGATAACGACAGCAGCGTACTCTACTCTGCCAAAAGTTAGAACATCATTCAGAAACCTAAGTAAGGAGGCATTTAGGGGGCTCTACACTGCCTACCTGAGGCCAGTCTTAGAGTATGCCGCCTCATCATGGAGTACCCATCTGAAGAAACATATAAGGAAACAGGTAAAGGTTCAGAGGTTTGCAACGAGACTCGTCCCAGAGTTACAAGGGATGGGGTATAAGGAGCGCCTGAAGGAACTGTGCCTTACGACACTAGAAAAAAAGAAGGGAGAGGGGGGGTGACATGATAGGAACGTATAAAATACTCAGGGGGGATTGACAGTGGGCATAGACGAAATGTTCACGCGGAATAGTAACAGAACGAGGGAACATGGGTGGAAGCTGGAACCTCAGATGAGTTACAGAGATGTTAGGAAATTTTCTTTTAGCGTGAGAGTAGTGGAAAAATGGAATGCACTTAAGGAACAGGTTGTGGAAGCAAATACTATTCATAATTTTAAAACTAGGTACGATAGGGAAATAGGACCCGAGTCATTGCTGTAAACAACCGATGCTCGAAAGGCGGGATCCAAGAGTCAATGCTCGATCCTGCAGACACAAATAGGCGAGTACACACAAACACACACTAGGGAACGCAGGTGGAAATTTAGTAACCAAATGAGCCATAGACAATAGAAAGAACGTTTTAGTGTCAATAGTTAACAAATGGATTGCATTAAGCAGTGATGTGGTGGAGGCAGATTCCATACACAATTTCAAGTGTAGATATGATTGAATCCAATAGAGTTAGGAACCTTGACAGTCGAGAGGCGGGACCAAAGAGCCGAAACTCAACCCCCGCAAACACAAGTAGGCGAGTACACACGCGCGCGCGCACAGACACGGATGAGAGGACACACACCTAAACAAGATAACACACACACACCTTGATGATAAGAACTCATCTAGACGACCAAAACATGGATGAAGTAGCACATACATGATGGTAATGACACATATGAATGAAATAGTCACAAAACACTGAGCACACACACCTAACGAAGCGACACACCCAACACCTGAAAGCTCAGTTCCCTGAGGGCCGGCGAGGCGAGGCAGGAGACTAATGAGGTCGTCGCGGTAGAAGGTCCTGACGTGGACGAGACGAAGAGAAGTGGTCGTAGCAGAGAAGAGCAGATCCCAGCAGCCTCAGACTCACTGTGTCGTACACCCGCCAGTCACGTTAGCACCCGCTCCTGCAACACTTTCTGATTACCCTCATGCTTCTGCAACACTTTCTGATTACCCTCATGCTCCGCAACAGATATAATTGGCTCCTGCAACACACACAAAAGGCTACTGCTCCAGTAACATTCCCCTTCCCCTTCCAGTAACACACAGCTAATAGGAGCTCCTGCTCCTGTAACAGAGAAAATTGGCTCCTGAAACACTGAAATAATAGGCTAATGCTTCTGTAACACAAAGATAATAGACCCCTGCAACACAGACAATATGTTATTGCTTCTGTAACATAAATAATAGACTCCTTCTCCTGCAACACAAAAATAATAGGCTCTTTCACAACACCAGTTACGTTCCTCAACCAAAAATATTTACACGTCGTCAAATATTCATAGCAGGTTTATGCAACATTTTGTGTCCAGAACTGCAATTGTAAAATATATGCAACTTTCTCGTGCAACACAATATTAAAATGAACAGCCTTGCAACTTGGTGCATTTTATATATATATATATATATATATATATATATATATATATATATATATATATATATATATATATATACATTGTACAGCTTCTGCAACAATTAACCTGCCATCCGTCAATACAGGTCGACACGATATATACCTTTCGTTGCTGCAATGTCTTGCTGGATATTACTGATTGGTGCAATTCTGACAAAATAGAGAGTTTACAAAGCTAACGTTGTCAATGACATGGTAAACCATTGCTTCATGGTGGCACCTGACGCTGGAGTGCCATCATCACCCACTGCTTCATGGTGACAGCCGAGTCACACTTGCAGACCTTCGCTACGCCGGCAACAGCAGCTGCTCAACCAAGTTACCAAGTACCATAATACTGGCACAGGTGGATTACGGATGACCTCTTACTGTAAAGGTTGTCAAGGAGGTGCAGGGCCAGGCAGTGCATGTTAGGACGCTTGAGTACCACTACAGCAATGTTTATAAGTCTCTACCAGACGACAACAGTAATATCTACAAGACTCTACGTGACCACTCAAGTAATATGGAAGTCTCTACAGGACAAGACAGTAGAGTATTGTTTACATGTCTCTAATGAAAAGTCTCTACAGTAATATTTACACATCTCTACGTAACCGCTACAGTAATGTCTACACGTCTCTACCGGAAAAGACGCTACAGAAGCAGGCCACTGCAGTATTTTGAGACGCGGCAATGCTAGCCAAAAGTTTCCCCATCATCAACATTCTTCACATTCTTATGTTCTCTCTTCTATAACTGAACACTTTTAGCAGTTATTAGCTTCCGATAATTTCTCTTTTCTTAAATGCAAAATACTTTTGTGTTTAATATGAAATCTAAAAGAAAACCCCCGGCATAATTTGTCTTCAACACCCGTGGCGCCACGAACGTGTCCCGCTTCCTTCCTTCGCGCTACAATAACAGGATACTAGAGAAAGGAAAGCTGAAAGAGGATAGAAAGGAGAGGGAAGATAAAAGTGAGGGGTGGTGACAAATATTATTTTATATAATGGCCATGAAGACTCACAGGCTGCTTCTGCACCTGCTCGACATCTGTGGCTGCACCTCTGATTATAAAGTTAGCTCACACCTCGAGTATGCTCCACTATTTGGAAACACCTGTCCATTATCCCATCCCGACTTTTGGACAGGGTAGAGATCCGTGAAGGGTCAGCTCAAGCCTCGACCCGTCTAGGCCGGTCCTCACGTGAACATCAGAAATATGTTATTAACGGATGAAATCTAAACATCAAGGTGGCACCACTGGCCATTTCCCTCAGCTCAATGAACACTCCATCAGCAATTACTCATTCCTCTCCTGACACGCATCAAATGTTTCATAATTTTTTGTTAAATCCAGTCAGACGAGGAAATCAAAGATGCAGACCATAGGAGAGACTCCAACTTCACTCACCACCCGGCATAAAATTTGCTTGCTATTAAATATAGTCAAACTTACAATAAAGCAAATGATAAACCTAGGCTTCGAAAGGAGCTGTTAAGGCAAAAAGAGAAGGACCAGGCTTGAAAAAAGATAGAAGGACCAGGCTTAAAAAAAAGAGAGAAGGACCAGGCTTGAAATAAGATAGAAGGACCAGGCTTGAAAAGAAGAGAGAAGGACCAGGCTTGAAAAAAAGAGAGAAGGACCAGGCTTGAAAAAAAGAGAGAAGGACCAGGCTTGAAAAGAGAGAGAAGGACCAGGCTTGAAAAAAGAGAGAAGGACCAGGCTTGAAAAAAAAGAGAGAAGGACCAGGCTTGAAAAAAAAGAGAGAAGGACCAGGCTTGAAAAAAAAGAGAGAAGGACCAGGCTTGAACAAAAAAAAGAGAAGGACCAGGCTTGAAAAAAGAGAGAGAAGAACCAGGCTTGAAAAAAAGAGAGAAGAACCAGGCTTGAAAAAAAGAGAGAAGGACCAGGCTTGAAAAAAAGAGAGAAGGACCAGGCTTGAAAAAAAGAGAGAAGGACCAGGCTTGAAAAAAGAGAGAAGGACCAGGCTTGAAAAAAGAGAGAGAAGAACCAGGCTTGAAAAAAAGAGAGAAGAACCAGGCTTGAAAAAAAGAGAGAAGGACCAGGCTTGAAAAAGAGAGAAGGACCAGGCTTGAAAAAGAGAGAAGGACCAGGCTTGAAAAAGAGAGAAGGACCAGGCTTGAAAAAGAGAGAAGGACCAGACTTGAAAAAAGAGAAGGACCAGGCTTGAAAAAAAGAGAAGGACCAGGCTTGAAAAAAGAGAAGGACCAGGCTTGAAAAAGAGAGAAGGACCAGACTTGAAAAAAAGAGAAGGACCAGGCTTAAATAAAAGTCTGATGAACAGCTTTTATTATATTTTCCTGCTGCTGATTAACCACCAAAATTTTAATTTAAAACTGGGTAGAAGAAAGAAAAAATAAAAAGTAAAAGAAATAGAAAGAAAAGAAAGTAAAAAAAGAGAAAATGAAAATAATTAAGTAAGAGGATGGGAACGCTATGAAGAGTTGAGGACACGCAAGATTGAACATAATGAAGAGAGAACAAGCGAATATTTCAGAAACGGGAAATAGAAGACAAAGCGGAAATGAAAAATAAGAGTCGAGATAAATATGGAAGCAAAGAGAAAACTTAAGAGTAAAACAAGTGTAGAGGCGAACACACACCTGCATACGCTGGCGGACGATGTGAGGGAGGTGGGCGTGAACTATGTGCGTGATGTGCGCCTTGTTTCCCCTGCCAAGACCTCTTCTTTGTGGCCCCCGTCATGAGCGTCAACACCGCTGACTCCGCCAAGGCCTCCAGGTGCGGCGCCTGCGCCCTCCTGTCCTCACCACCAAGATTTACCTCGCCATTATTACCATTGTTTCCGTTAATAGCGTTAATTCTGTTGTAACCATTGTGCACCATCTCTGTTGGGAGGAAAACCACGCACCTAAATTAAAGATGACTTTCAAAGACTCAAATATTGTTACTAATTTATTCCAACGCAAATTGTGACTGAATGTTCATTTGAATAATTAAAGAATAGAGAACATTAAAGAATATTGTGTAAGTGAACACTTTGATTAAATTCAAGAATATCAGATTAAATAACTTTCATGAAGGCGAGGGAAGTCTATTAGAAGCTTGGGTAGATCAGGAGAGTATGAGCAAAAGATGAACATTCATAATCCCAATAAGAACAATGTACTTTTCTGCGATGAGACAGAATAATTACATTATATATTTTCAGACTTAAAAGCAATATATTTATTCTCGTATTAACAGTAAAAAGCTTAAATCTGTTACCAACAGTAAAAATTAATCTGTTAGCAACAGGAAAAGACAATGTATTAACAACAGGTAAATGCTACATCTACTAACGATATCACAAAGGTTACATCTATTAACAGTAGTTAAAGGCTAAATGTATTAATAAGAACAAAATGTTAAATCTAATAAGCTAAAAAATCTCACTGAACTTCGTTTCGTCTGTCCCGACTTTCAAGTTTGGAAGTTCAATTGAACTTAAATTATCTGCTTTGTGATCATTCAAAGCGTACCTTTACGACATACGGTTCTATAACTCCAAAGTTTGAGCTGTATGGTTAGGTAACAGTAGTTAGCTGACTGATATGTTCATCTCATTTCCTCAGCCCATCCTCTAAGACAGGGACAGCCTTTTTAAATGTGCGCGCCAAAATCTCCAAATCTTTGATGCAAAATTTTCTCGCATACCAAACGAAATTTTGGGGAGCGTGTTATTATTTTCTGCCTTAAGTATTGGGAGAACTTTTCAAATAATCAAATATCACACTAGTGCGGTACAATCAAAGTATATTCCACGAGTGAATATTTTAAGTCGTGTAAGATTGCATGAATGTAAAATTTACTACCGAAATTAATAATGGTCGTTCTTCCCTGTTGATAGCACGGTTATTTTTTTATTAGCCTTTAAATGCAATTCTCGCTGGCATATACAGCCACACGATTGAAGGTAAAAAATGCTAATATCAGCAAAAGACTAAACAATAATTCTGAATCTTTTTTCTTATATATATCAGATTAATCAGCCATAAGTTTTTTCAAGTTTTCCAAATATATTCCAGCACCCACACTCAGTCGTTTTACTTGGCTAAAGCACAATAAAATAAAGAAAACTATTATATTCTGGGATTAATTCTTAATCCCTTATGAGTAATACATAAAAATTAAGCAGCTCAGACAATCTTATCGTAATTACCCTGAAATATGGGGAAAACCTAGAAATTTTATTCAGTTTAGTTATTCATTTATTTATTTATTAAATAAGTTAAATTTAATTTGATATTAAATTATTTCTTTAGAGAGCGTACTGTATATTTTCAATTTCATCCCACTAGTAGCCTCCTTTACAAACTTGGATTGTTAAAGATCAAATTTGAATATTTCTATATGTTCTACCAAATCAAAATTAATTGACTGATAAATTTGTTAACTACTGGCTATTCTACGATTTCAAGAATGGTTAATATTATGGATACGGACAAGCTTAGCTGTCTTTGTAGAATGCAGCCTGGTTAACAAGCAATAGGACACATCTGAATCATGTAAACTGTCTCCTCGTTGACCATGTGGTTATGGTGTCGTCGCGTGTAACGTGATAAACTAGTCAAGTTGCTACTAATGTGTCATGCCGTCACAATTTCACGTGCCGGAATATGTAGTACAACGCTGCGTGCGCCTCACGGGAAGTCAACCATGATGGCGTTGTCTCTGTACAATGGCTTCTCCGCCTCCCTTCCTGCTCCGGACGCGTCCAGAACGGTTCGGTTTTTATTTCGAGAGGAGTTAGTTTATTTAATATATTTGTTTATAGATGATTCTGTTGATCACAGGAAAGTGATTTTAAATATTCATCGTATTCCACAGACTGCTGTTTTAAAGATTATTTATTAATATTATTCTTGGGTGAATTTAATATTGGTGACGTGGCAATGTAACATTTTCTAGTAGACCCGCCAAAAAATTTTTTTAGTAGGGTTAACCAAGGTATTTGATAATTATATTTTAGTATTAATTTAACATAAAACAGCAACTCCTTTCTTACATATTATGTTAAGGGTTAATAAATGATGTCAAATTTCTACACTGAATACACCTCCCAGGTTTTATGAAATTCGTTTCGTGGATAAGCAAATCAAGTTACTACAATTATGCACCTTCCTACAGTAATGGTGCAGAAGTCAGTCGACGTGTGGCCGCCTGGCGAGTGGCCCAGCAAAACGGGACAAAACTTGTGAATCAGTGTATCGCAGAGACACATGGCTGAGAAATCAGCCCGTTCTCACGAGGGTTTCTAACGTCAAAAAACTATTGTACTAAAGTGTCTTATTCTAACTTGCCAGAGGAACCGCGAACAGAAAACGGAATATTACGTCAATTTCGTGAGCAGCTATCATTTTCTTGTATGACAGTTTTTGGCTTTATGTAAAGTATACGTTAAATGCGATGTGCTATTAGAAGGACGAGTTGGTGAACATGCCATGTTTGTTTCATTCTTAATACTTAAACAGTTATCAGTGTTTGTTTCTTTATTGCATTTTATTTGGTATCGCTCAACTTAATAAAATTGCATTTTATATACAATTCAGCGAAGTTGAATATATATTTAATTATTTTTTTATGGTGAGCTTTGGGCTTCGCGTGCCGGAAAAATGTCGTTTGCGTGCCAAGAGCCCACCCCACCCCTGCTCTAGACCAAGCTGAAAGTCATATTGATATATGACGAAGTTAAAGTCAGCATTTGACTTGTATAGCAGCTAACCTACTGAAAATTGTATAATAAATTTTATTTCGGAAATAGATTAATACTATATTGTGTGGGTTTAGGTTAGGTTTGGTATAGTGAAGTAGATTTAGAGAGAGCAATAGTGATTGAAAGTGAATAAGTACATTGCGAGTTTAGAACGTCGTTAAGTATACTATATCAAATGCTGACTTATGCAGATTTTAATAATTCACAATTTGACTTAACTGTGAACCCGACGCCGTGTTTTGACGATAGGCTGTGTTTACCCTACGGCTGCTCAGCCCGTTTTCTTGATTTGCTAATGTAAAAACTAAAATTTTACTTTACCAGAAACGTACGAATTCAAGCAACCCATCTAAACCATCGACTCCGATGCATAGAAAACGGATATTTTTATAAACCGTTATTTCATGTTAATTGGTTGCATTTGTGACGTTGAATAAGATGACGTAAAATTAAGCGACCGATTAATTGAGCGGACTGGCTGGTCTGCTTGCTGCCAGAGCTGACGAGTTCAGGTGTTGGAGGCCGACCCCAGACACACCGACTGTGGAGGTCGACTTCCTCAGCATCACTCACCAGACCACCCCCGTCCTCAGCATCACTCACCAGACCACCCCCCGTCCTCAGCATCACTCACCAGACCACCACCGTCCTCAGCATCACTCACCAGACCACCACCGTCCTCAGCATCACTCACCAGACCACCACCTTCCTCAGCATCACTAACCAGACCACCACCGTCCTCAGCATCACTCACCAGACCACCACCGTCCTCAGCATTACTCACCAGACCACCCCCGTCCTCAGCATCACTCACCAGACCACCACCGTCCTCAGCATCACTCACCAGACCACCACCGTCCTCAGCATCACTCACCGGACCACCCCCGTCCTCAGCATCACTCACCAGACCACCACCTTCCTCAGCATCACTCACCAGACCACCACCGTCCTCAGCATCACTCACCAGACCACCACCGTCCTCAGCATCACTCCCCAGACCACCACCTTCCTCAGCATCATTCACCAGACGATAACTTACCTCAGCATCACTCCCCAGACGATAACTTACCTCAGCATCACCTCCACAATACCAGTTAATGCTTCCTTGTGCACTACAAGTAAGAAAGGCCATTTATTCATTCCCAAGAAGAGAAAAGAATTGATCAATATATAGACTGTCTGCAGTGGCGCCTAACATCCTAGTTGACCAAACCATTAACTAGGAGGCCTGGTTAGAGACCGGTTGGCTGTAAGGACATTGATCTCCGGAACCAGCATTAGGCAGACGCAAGTAGGTAGATGACTGGGTAAGTGACTGCGTGTGGAGGGACTCACTGGGCCTTCCGAGTAACAGAGCCAGACAATGACGAACTTCCTCCAACACCTCCGTCCTGTGTCAGCCAGTCCTATGGCAGCTCGTTCTTGGCAGGTTAACTCTTTGTATTGTGAACGATGTGGCAAATCAAGAGAATAGGCTGAACACACACACATTTCCCATAGGAATGAGTGATCACATTGTATTGATTTTTGAGTACCTGGTAGAGCAAGGAGTAATCTCCCTCCAAAAAGAACTAGAAAGCAAGTGGCTGACGTGCCAAAGGGAAATTATGAGATGAGAACATTCCTAAAGGATATACCATGGGATACAGAATTCAGAATGAAGTCCGTACATGACATGATGAACTATGTCACCCAGAAGTGTCAGGAAGCAGTAAACAGGTTTATTCCGGCCCAAAAGTAAATAATTGAGAAGCAAAAGAAGAATCCATGATTTAATAATAGGACATGTATGGAAGCATAGGAAGTGATCAAAAGGGGGTAGAAGAACTTCCGAAATTACAGAACATCAGAAAGCAGTGATATACCAGAGAGCCAGGAATGAGTATGTCAGTGTGAGAAGAGAAGCAGAGAAAAAGTATGAAAATGATATAGCAAATAAAGCCAAGACCGAAACAAAGCTGCTCCACAGTCATATCAGGAGAAAAACAACAGTGAAAAAACAGGTGATGAAACTTAGAACGGGTGAGGACAGATACACAGAGAATGACAGGTGTGTGTGAAGAACTCAAGAGATTCCACGAGGTATTCACAATAGAATGAAGTAAAGTCCTTGCGCTAGGAGAGGTGTATTATAGACTGTGGGTTGGTTGGTGTTGTCGTCGTTGATCCTTCTCTACGGACAACCCAACCCACAACTCGGTAGAGTGCTTACACTAGGAGATCACCCTTGGCGCTTCTGGCTCTTGGAGAGGGGCTCAACGTCACACGTTTAGGGGATGCGGCTCCAACACTTAGCCTCGTTGTCACGTGCACACACCCACTCGAGCCGCTGTGACTCCCCACTCTCTCCTTAGATAAGATATGATCTCCTCAATCCCCTATGACTTACTAGTATTACCTCCTACCCTGTCCACAGCAGTAGTTCTTGGTTCTTTCTCTCTCCTTCTTTACTACCTCCTGGGAAGCCTCACTAGGACAAGGGCAAACACCAGCAAATTGTGATACATTTACTGGACAAAGCACATACACGATACATACACACATATAATAATAATGAATCCTATACTCTATAATATCACAATCAGGTTGCTCTCCAACCCAACCAGAACTCTACCATCAGCTTATCAAGTGGTATCCTATCTCCTGGTTCACCACCTGATACTATCAACCTACTCAAGTTGATCAAGTCTACATACACTGTTGCACCATCAGCGAGAGAATACATATATGTATCTATAAATGTGTACCAAGAAAATCAGCATTTGAATGCAATAACATATCAGTATAAATGTTCATTGATACACAACAATGATCAATCGATCACTCTATCAGTCCTAGAACGCCATACATCTGTAGGTAATCAAGCCTACGACTGTAACTCTAAACTTCAGCGTAAAACACTCCTTGACATAAGAATGCAAACAGTCACTCACCTCTCACTGCGTCTTGCACACTAATGACAACCAAACACTATCAACTCCCTACAAGTAATCCACCAGAACTTCCCTTCCACCTCTGGAAGTTCACAATCCTAATATCCTTAGGTTCTTCCGGGCTTCACTACCAGGATCCTCTGCAGCTCCTCCAGGCTGCTATCATGAAGTTTCCTTGAGCAACTACGGTGCTTCACCCTTCTGCTAGGGTCCTCCACAGCTCTCTTGGCTGCTACACCATGAAGTTTCCCCGAGCAAGTATGGTGCTTCTCCACCTCTACAGAAGCACGTGACACTCCTCTTCACTGCTGCTTCTCCTCACAGCTCGAGGTCCTCTGCTCCACTACCTTTGGAGTCTCATCAATTACTTCATCTGCTGGCTTCGAAGTTCTCAGCAACTTCTTCCCCAAAAGACAAACCTGCAACCCATCGACACTCCAATAAAACGTTCCCCTTTAACACATAAACAAAAATAACCACACAATATGCTTGCCTCAAACCTCTATCTGTTCTCTACATACAGTGAGAGTGGACTCCCCCATTTTGGGCGGGTCCATACTCCACCTCGCCTGGCGGCGGTCCTCACTCACTGGGAGGGTCTTCCTCCATCCGGAGCCGGGCTCCCTCAGTCGTCCGCCAGCGCTCAGAGGGGGCGGACGTCGCTCCGTGTTCCTCCCTCTCCACTCTCTTATTTCAGGCTTTCTGCCTTATTAAAACATGTCTAACTTATAAATAAACATTGCTACTGTCGCTGGGCACGACCAACTACAAGTGATCACTATGAACTGGCGTATATCGTGCTTACCACAGATTAATTGGTCGAGGGCGCTTTCCCTCTGACGGCGTCTGGTCAGGGCGCTCCCACGGCCCACAATAATGTCTCTGGCCGGCTTGATACTCTCTTCTTCGACCAGGACTTGAGACCACAACGTTCCCAGCTCGGTTCCACAGCTGGCACGTCTACACACTTCTCTTCTCTTCGAGATATATCACTAGGGGTTCCCTTCTGACGGGAGCTCAACGGAGCGCGGCTACCCCCTGCGATGTCTGGCACTCAAGTGAGGTCAAGGTCCTCCGGAAGCGAGCCTCACGCCTCCAGCAAAATGTCCACATCTCCTAGCCAGTCATTTATCTGTTTTCTCCTTCATTGCCCATAATCTCAAACTGTTATACATATCCAAGCAACTATTTTACATATGCGTTATCACCTCAATATTTGCTAGACCTTCTAATCAGGTCAGGCTTGATGAATAACTCTCAAGGAGGGAGACTCGTTTCTCCTGTAGGCTGAGATCATAACACTCCCCTCCCCTTATTTTTGAGAGTTATTCTAGTGGCTAGGCTCGGGATAATACATCCGCCACTACACTGTCTCGTTCTTCACCCCATATACTCTCTTAGGAGTCTACAATTAATTCGTTGCACCTTGCAACATCTGGCTCACAACTCTCCAGGAACATGTTCTTCTCACAAATGATCTGACCTCTCTGGCACCTCTTGGCTAGGCTGTCCTCCTTGGACGCCTGCACTCCATCGGTCCACTCTACTTATTGTCTCCACCCTCTGTTTCCTCGTCTTCTTCTCTTCTCGTCCAGAGTCAGACATCTACTGTCTGTACCTCCTCTGTCGTCTTCATACTTCCATCTACTGCCATTATACTTTCGCCTCCTGTCATCATACTTCACTCCCTCGTCTTCACCGACGATTCTCCCTTTCGTCTCCTCATTTATCCGAGACCTCATCCTGTTTGACCTCCATCGAGTCCTCGGCTTTCTTCTATTCATCCATGCTTGCATCATCATCCTCTTCTCACACCTCTCACCTCTATACAACTCCATTTCTTCTCCTTCAACTCTTCTTCGTTCCCTAAAAGTTTCTTCGAGCACTGTACTACATCCAACAGCACTCGACCGTACATGTCGCTCTATCTCTCCCAGAGTGCTCGTAAGCATCTCTCCACACATACTGTCTCTTCTCCTTTCATTTTCTCGGCTATTACTCTTCACCATCTCTCCTCCTCGTGTTCTGTGAAACATGCCAACTCTTGACATCTCAAACAACTTAACTCCACTATCCATATGCCTCTGTGCTCGTGGACAATTTGACGCTCTACTCTCGTCCTCAGTCTGTCCACATCTTTCCTCATTCCTACTCAGCACAGTTGCATTCACCTTCCGACCCTTAATTTCAGCAGTCTGGGCTCTACTCAGGTCCGCTCTCTTCACATGATTCTTCTTCGGCTGGGTCATCCTCACTTTCGACCTCACCGAGACTTCATTTTCCTGGGCTGGACCTTCATCAAACAGCCATGCTATATCTACATCGATATCTTCTACCGGCTGAATCGACACTGTCTCATCTTCTTCAGCGTCTTCCTCGTCGGCCACCTCTGCCTTCGTCACTACCGAGACAGGGTTTTCAATGGCTTGGCGGTCTCCTGACTTATCTCCTCGGATGTCAGTCAGGTTCACACTCTCAGGTGTCCCACCCGTGCCGTGGCCTTCTGGGCACTCCTCTGGCACAGTCTCCACTATGACTCTCGGCAACACCTTTGTCCCGCACATGTCATTCCCCAGGATCACTTGGACTCCTGGAACAGGTATGTCGGGGCACACTCCCAACATCACCACTGCCGACACATATTCCGACCTTAGCTGGACAGTACAAATGGGCATGTCACTTTCAGACAACAACCCATATACCTTCATCTTACTCCTGCCAGCTAACCGTCGATCATTCCCAATCAGGCTTCTCGTAATCAAGCTCTGATTAGCTCCGGTATCTCTTAAGATACCAACTTCTACCTCAGGTTGGCCTCCTACACTGATCCAACCTTTGCTCATGAACGGTCTATACCTCTCGTTCACTAAGTTTGCTCTCTGTGGTTTGTCTCGGAACACATTAGTATATTTACCTCGGGGGTCACACATGGCCAGGGTCACAACTCTCTTGCCCTGCCGACAATCTCGCATCACGTGACCCAATCCGTTACAATTGTAACATCTCATCTGGGTAAAGTCTCTTCTATATGTACCAGAGTAGCTCTGACTCTGCCCACTCACATGAGAATTCCTCGGGCCAGGTACACTACTTGCACTCTGTGGGGTTCTACTGGACTCTTGATTTCCAGGATAACGATTAGTTTCTTGTTTAGCTCCTCCATCTTCACTTTCAGACGAAGTGCGCGACCTACTCTTCTGAGTTTTAGGGTACTTACTTTTATCTGCCCATTTATCAAAATTTTTCTCACCCCAGACTCTTCTGGGTCTTTCATAATTTCTTTCTCCCCAGACTCCACTGGATCTGCTATTGCTGCGTCTCACCTCATTCTGCACTCTGTTCTCCCTTAAGCTCTTGTACGCTTCAGTAATCATATCCGCCCTATCTGCGGCATCTTTCACCTCCATTATCCCTGCTTCTTGGATCTTGAACTTTGTTTCGGGATGCATCATCTCCAAGAACTTCTCCATGACCATCAGTTGCTTCAGGTCAGCGTAAGATCCAACTCCAGCAGCCTCAATCCACTTCTGGAATCGTCTTTCCAGATCTCTTGCTGTCTCAGCAAACGTACATGCCCCAACTTTCACCATCTCTCTGAAGCGCTTCCTATAAGCTTCTGGGGTTAACTGAAACGAGCGCAATATGCTGCTCTTTACTGTGGCATAATCCTGGCACTCTTCCAGTGACAATTGGGTGTATGCCTCCCTGGCTGCACCGGTCAATCTTAACTGGACCAGCTGGGCCCATTCCTCCTGTGGCCACTCCTTGATACTGGCTACTTTCTCAAAATGCTCGAAGAAGCTCTCTGCCTCTTCGGGCACAAACAAGGGAATGTCCTTCTCCCTAACCCTAACATCTGTTGGGTGTGATACCTGGGTGGTGCTCTCTGGCAACCCATGTTCAATCCTTTGCTCAGCCAAGGTTCTGTTCGCTTCTATCTGCATTTGTTTTGTTCTCTCTTTTTCTTTTTCCACCTCTAGCCTTGCTTTCTCTTTTTCTTTCTCCTGTTCCAACTCCAGTTCTCTTACTCTGGTTTTCTCTTTTTCTTTCTCCACCTCTAGTCTTGCTTTCTCTTTTTCTATTTCCAGTCTGGTTTTTTCTTTTTCTACTTCCAGCCTGGTTTTTTCTTTTTCCTTCTCTGCTTCATTTTTCATCTGGAGTTCTAATTTCATCTTTTCCAGCTGGAACTGTCTCTCCTTGTCCTCTCGTTGTTGCTGCATCTGGAGCTCTAACTGGAATCTCTCCAAGCTCCTATTTCGGCTACTCCTGCTACTGCGGCTACTCTTGCTGCTCCTACTCGATCCCTGGGATCTCACTTCATCCTGCCCATCATCCTCCTTTCCACTTTCAGCTCCTTTTTGGGCTCCTTGCTCTGCCGCTTCATTTTTGGCTCTTAACTGCCTCAGGATCTCATCCTTCATCCCAGCTACTTTAGATGCTTTCAACCTAATGCCACATTTTTCTGCTATTTGTTTCAATTGATCCCTCGTGCAACCTTCCAAGTCCTCAGGCTTGCCTGACTCCACAAACGCTTGCACCTTATCCATCTTTGTCCTGTGAGTCTTCCCAAGAGAGAGAGTATACACCTGCGGTCACACAGTTTATCTCAGCAGGGGTGTACAAATCCACTCTTGGACAGGGTGTGGGTGTGTCAGTTCACTCTCCCGGACAGGCCCCCAATTTATTATAGACTGTGGGTTGGTTGGTGTTGTCGTCGTTGATCCTTCTCTACGGACAACCCAACCCACAACTCGGTAGAGTGCTTACACTAGGAGATCACCCTTGGCGCTTCTGGCTCTTGGAGAGGGGCTCAACGTCACACGTTTAGGGGATGCGGCTCCAACACTTAGCCTCGTTGTCACGTGCACACACCCACTCGAGCCGCTGTGACTCCCCACTCTCTCCTTAGATAAGATATGATCTCCTCAATCCCCTATGACTTACTAGTATTACCTCCTACCCTGTCCACAGCAGTAGTTCTTGGTTCTTTCTCTCTCCTTCTTTACTACCTCCTGGGAAGCCTCACTAGGACAAGGGCAAACACCAGCAAATTGTGATACATTTACTGGACAAAGCACATACACGATACATACACACATATAATAATAATGAATCCTATACTCTATAATATCACAATCAGGTTGCTCTCCAACCCAACCAGAACTCTACCATCAGCTTATCAAGTGGTATCCTATCTCCTGGTTCACCACCTGATACTATCAACCTACTCAAGTTGATCAAGTCTACATACACTGTTGCACCATCAGCGAGAGAATACATATATGTATCTATAAATGTGTACCAAGAAAATCAGCATTTGAATGCAATAACATATCAGTATAAATGTTCATTGATACACAACAATGATCAATCGATCACTCTATCAGTCCTAGAACGCCATACATCTGTAGGTAATCAAGCCTACGACTGTAACTCTAAACTTCAGCGTAAAACACTCCTTGACATAAGAATGCAAACAGTCACTCACCTCTCACTGCGTCTTGCACACTAATGACAACCAAACACTATCAACTCCCTACAAGTAATCCACCAGAACTTCCCTTCCACCTCTGGAAGTTCACAATCCTAATATCCTTAGGTTCTTCCGGGCTTCACTACCAGGATCCTCTGCAGCTCCTCCAGGCTGCTATCATGAAGTTTCCTTGAGCAACTACGGTGCTTCACCCTTCTGCTAGGGTCCTCCACAGCTCTCTTGGCTGCTACACCATGAAGTTTCCCCGAGCAAGTATGGTGCTTCTCCACCTCTACAGAAGCACGTGACACTCCTCTTCACTGCTGCTTCTCCTCACAGCTCGAGGTCCTCTGCTCCACTACCTTTGGAGTCTCATCAATTACTTCATCTGCTGGCTTCGAAGTTCTCAGCAACTTCTTCCCCAAAAGACAAACCTGCAACCCATCGACACTCCAATAAAACGTTCCCCTTTAACACATAAACAAAAATAACCACACAATATGCTTGCCTCAAACCTCTATCTGTTCTCTACATACAGTGAGAGTGGACTCCCCCATTTTGGGCGGGTCCATACTCCACCTCGCCTGGCGGCGGTCCTCACTCACTGGGAGGGTCTTCCTCCATCCGGAGCCGGGCTCCCTCAGTCGTCCGCCAGCGCTCAGAGGGGGCGGACGTCGCTCCGTGTTCCTCCCTCTCCACTCTCTTATTTCAGGCTTTCTGCCTTATTAAAACATGTCTAACTTATAAATAAACATTGCTACTGTCGCTGGGCACACGACCAACTACAAGTGATCACTATGAACTGGCGTATATCGTGCTTACCACAGATTAATTGGTCGAGGGCGCTTTCCCTCTGACGGCGTCTGGTCAGGGCGCTCCCACGGCCCACAATAATGTCTCTGGCCGGCTTGATACTCTCTTCTTCGACCAGGACTTGAGACCACAACGTTCCCAGCTCGGTTCCACAGCTGGCACGTCTACACACTTCTCTTCTCTTCGAGATATATCACTAGGGGTTCCCTTCTGACGGGAGCTCAACAGAGCGCGGCTACCCCCTGCGATGTCTGGCACTCAAGTGAGGTCAAGGTCCTCCGGAAGCGAGCCTCACGCCTCCAGCAAAATGTCCACATCTCCTAGCCAGTCATTTATCTGTTTTCTCCTTCATTGCCCATAATCTCAAACTGTTATACATATCCAAGCAACTATTTTACATATGCGTTATCACCTCAATATTTGCTAGACCTTCTAATCAGGTCAGGCTTGATGAATAACTCTCAAGGAGGGAGACTCGTTTCTCCTGTAGGCTGAGATCATAACAGGTGGCAGTAAACCAGGCGGCCTTAGAAGGGTTCGAAATTACCATACATGTGGTTAAGAGGAATTTGTTGGATCTAGACGTGAGAAAGGCTGTTGGTCCGGACGGAATCTCGCCATGGTTACAGAAAGAGTGTGCAGAAGTACTTTGCTTGCCACTCCCCATAGAGTATGGTAGGCCACTGGAGACCTACCAGAAATATGGAAGACAACAAATGTAGTCCCAATATACATAAAGGATGACAGGCAAGAGCCACTGAACTTTAGGTAAACTAAACTCAAAGAGTTGTTGGGTTGGATTTACTTAGAGTATAGCAATGACGTAGAGCGGTGGAAATATGGTGAGGTGTGGGATCCTACTCCTGCCCCCGAGCCCTCCTCCAGTCATGACAGTAGTTACAACACCAATTTGTTCAAACGTACAAGAATGGACCTTTGAACCCAAAAGTACACGTTTTAAATTACTGAATTAGCCCAAATGGCTTACTTAAAAACGTAAAAGTAGCCGAGGAATTTAACCTGACTTCACCAAGCAATCATCGACCTAAGATACGCTATCTTAGGCGTAATATTGTACATGTATATGCTACACTAGGCTTAGGAATGTTTAAGTTTGGTTTTGGGCTTTTTATTCGTGCCCTCGACAAGACTAATACTACAAAACATGAACATTGTTGGCTGTATTATGTTGTGGGTTGGGTGGTGTCGTTGATCCTTCTTTATGGACAACCCAACCCAAAACTCGGTAGAGTGCTTATACTTTACCAGGAGATCACCCTGGGCACTTCTGGCTCTTTGAGAAGGGCTCAACGTCACACGTTTAGGGGATGCGGCTCCAATACTTAGCCTCGTTGTCACATGCACACACCCACTCGAGCCGCTGTGACTCCGCACTCTCTCCTCATGTGATATGATCTCCTCAATCCCCTTTGACTTATTAGTTTTCCATTCTACCCTGTCCACAGCTGTGGTTCTTGGTTCTTTCTCTCTCTCTCCTTTCCTACTTCCTGGGAAGCTTCACTAGGACAAGGGCAAACACCAGCAAATTTGAATACATTTACTGGACAAAGCACATATACAATACATACACACATATAATAATAATAATGAATCCTACACTCTATACTATTTCAGTCAGGTTGCACTCCAACACCATCAGAACTCTATCATCTGCTTATCCAGTGGTATCCAATCTCCTGATTCACCACCTAATACTACCAACCTCCAAGTAGGTCAAGTCTTATAACACAATGTTGCACTATCAGCAAGAGAATACATATATATACACATACAAGGAAAACCAGTGTATGGCTGCAATAACATAAATATTAGTATAAATGTTCCTTGATATACAACAATGATCAATCGATCACCCTATTAGTCCTAGAACACATATGTATATCTCTGCAGGTAATCCAGCCTACGACTGTATCCCTATACTTCAGTATAAATACTCCTTGGCACAAACATGTCAAACTGTCACTCACCTTTCACTGCGTCTTGCACGCTAATGACAACAAAACACTCTACCAACTCCCTACAAGTAATCAACTAGAACTTCCCTTCCACCTCTGGAAGTTCACTACCCTGATATCTTCAGGTTCTTCCGGGTTTATCTACCAGGATCCTCCGCAGCTCCTCCAGGCTGCTACTCCATGAAGTCTTCCTTGAGCAACTATGGTGCTTCACCACTTCTACTAGGGTCCTCCACAGCTCTCCTGGCTGCTACACCATGAAGTTTCCTCGAACAGAACTGGAGTTTCGCCACTGGTATTACAGAAGGACGTGACACTCCTCTTCACTGCTTTTCCTCACAGCTCGAGGACCTACTCTTCACTGTGGGGCTACTCTTCCTCAGAGTACACTACTCCTTCAACAGCCTTTGAGTCTCTTCAACTACTCCTTCTCTGCTGGCTTCGAAGTTCTCAGCAACTTCTTCCAAAGACAAACCTGCAACCCATTGACACGCCAATAAAAACGTTTCCCTCTTAAACAGATAAACAAAATAATCCACACAATATGTTTGCACCTAACATATCTCTGATCTCGTCATACTGTGAGAGTGGACTCCCCCGTTTGGGCTGGTCCATGCTCCGCCTGGCCAGGCGGCCCTCGAGGCAGCTACCCCACCAGGAGCTGGGGTCCCTCAGTCATCTGCCAGCGCTCAGAGGAGATGGACGTCGCTCCGTCCTCCAGGACGTTCCTCCCTCTTCACTGTCTTATTTGAGGCCTTTTGCCTTACCAAAACATGTCTAACTTATCAATGAACATTCGCTACTGTCGCTGGGCACACGACCAACTACAAGTAATCACTATAAACTGGCTTAAAATCGTGCTTACCACAGATTGTCTAGTCGAGGGCGCTCTCCCTCTGATGGAGTCTGATCAGGGCGCTCCCACGGCCCACGATAATGTCTCTGGGCGGCTTAACAAACTCTCCTTGCCATCCAGGACTTGAGACCTCACGTTCCCAGCTCGATTCCACAGCTGGAACGTCTGCACACTTCCTTTCTCTTGAAGGTATATCACTAGGGGTTCCTCCCTGACAGGAGCTCACACGGAGCGCAGCTTCCCCTCACGATGTCTGGTACTAAAGTGGGGTCAGAGCCCTCCCGAAGCGAGCCTCACACCTCCAGCAAATTATCCACATCTCATAACCAGTCATTTATCTATTTTCTTTTTCCCTGCCCATATTTTTAAACTCTCTGTAAAATTTACCCAATTATTTTTACATATGAATCTTCATGTCTGTATATCTCCGACTTCCTAGTCAGGTCAGGCTTGATAGAATAATTCTCAAAGGGGAGACTCGTTTTTCGGTTGCCTGGGATCATAACAGCTGCAACAGTATTTTTGTATGTTGGACCAAATAGCTGCTATTAGTATTATAATGTTAGAAGGATGGTTACTGGCTCCATTACCTACCAACCAACCAACCTCCCTCCCTACAAGGATGATGAATATTCAGTACGGTATTCGAGTCATTCCACACAAGGCGTGCCCAGGTGTTCCTTCATTAAAGACATCTTTTAGAGAATTAATAACACACAAAATCGTGTATTTTGTGAAGACAAGAAGAGTGCGTGTCCAGTTCATAACGAGCTGGGCGTCTCACATCCTGGCCTCTCCAATACCATCTAGTATTTTGACGAATAAAACCCATAAAGCCAAAAAACCGAGTTACTAAAAATCATAGCGACTTGCAAAATTGACGTGATAACCCGTTTTCTATTCGTGAGTCCTCGGTTAGGTTAGATTCGGAGGAATTAACGTTGTGAATGGTGGAGAGGGCGGGCCGCCGACCGTGTATACCTGGCTCCTCACCCCGGCCCCTCCTACTCACCCGTCAGATTCCAATAATGCTTATTGTGGGGGACAGTAAGCCTGTAAATATAGGCCTATTGCCGTCCTTGTAGCTCGAGTTACAGCCCCGCTTCTGTGTCAGGTAAGTCCACTACAGGGTTCATCATAGCCCGTGCTACTTGGAACTTTATTCCTTTAAGCCGAGTGTAGAAAACAACAACAACGTCCCTCGAGACCAACTACTGACCTTTACCCATGATGCAACCTACCTACAACTACCCACAACAGTTGCTAAACTACCAGGTAGCTATTCACTTCTTGACGAACCGAGGCATCAGGTGAAATGAAACGTGCCCAATCATTTCTGCCTTACCCGATGAATGAACCCGGCTCCCTCGGTTGAGTGCATGGAGGACAGACTATTAAGCTTCATGAATCATGCACATCAACAGCTTGGTAGTTTGGCTGGAAGGGAACAACCCTAAAGTTGTTCACTAAACCCTTTGTTTCTCACTCTGTTCTCCCGATTGACACTTTGGAAAAAATAAACTTTTAATTTGTCCAGTGTCAACCAGTTTTTTCAAAGTACAAAGGGTATTAAATGCATCAACATGGGCAGCTTATGTTCTCGTGGCTGCTTATGTTCCTAAGTCATTTTATCCTGTCTCTGTGTTGGCTCGGGGTCTTGAAGTGGGTAGAATGTAATTGTGTTAACTGGTTGCCTATTGCTGGCCCTTATTTTTTGATGTGAAGCGCCTCGCTGATGTCCATTCTTCTGTTGCCGTTATACCTGTCGATTATTTCACTGAAATAATCGACATAACAGAATACTGGACATCAGCAAGGAGCTACAGCTCAAAAAATCAAGTCCAGCAATCAGTAAACACTTAACAATTATATTCTACCTACTTCAGACCTTGTGTGTATATATTGCACACAAGTTTCCCTAAATATTCAAACCCGACGGAATAACAGATCAAGGAAATCATATTTCTGTGCGAGACAAACAAACAAGACCAAATTAAACAGTACTCATTAAACACAAACAAGAGCATATCGTTGATACATGCACTCAACATGGTTCATATGTGGTCTACCTCCACAGCAGCCCATTTTCTCGATTTGCCTCCTCCAAAAATACACCACCTAACTAGAAACGTACAAACCCAAGCAACCTAACCTATCAAATCCGATGCATAAAAAAAGTAATTTGTAGGCCGTTACTTGTCACAGTAGGTTACGCTACATAACATATAGGTTGCGTTTTTTACGTTGAGAGGACGAGTTGGCGCGTGTGCGCACGCAAATACATGGAAAACGTTGGTTTAAATTCCTAAACATCCCGTACATACACACAAATAATAGTCCTAACGGTAAAACACCTTCTCACGTCACTATTATACACAGACGTTTATGTTCAAATGTTAGTATTCAATACACATCAAAACAAACCATTAAACATTGGACATCAAGTAAACATCACATTTCACGTGACATCGTTAAAAAGCAATACCTTTGAGATGATCTAATGTGTGATTCTGTTACAGAAACTCTCCTGTCCTTAAGCGAAAAGAATTTCACTGATAAATGAAGGAGCAGAGCGGTCCAACACCCTCACTCCTCAGCTGCACTAGACAAACTGTTCTCCTGGTGGCTGACTCGTTTGTAATTTGCTCCAGCTGTTGCCAGAGATTACGAATATAGTTGCCAGTTGTCCGCCAGAATTATCCTGACTTGCGACTTATAATACTTTGGTGTTTATGGACTACGTGCATTATAATGTAATGTTTCGTATTTTCTGTCTATTACACCTTTAAATTACATAGATTTGTGATATAGGAGATAATTGATTCTGTAGCCACATACAAACTATTTTTTTGCTGAAAGGAAACAAGCGCTGAGAGAATTTAATGATATCTAGTCAAATGTGACGTCAACCAGTCATGTTTTTTTTCAGGGATATTCCTGCGCGGGCCCTAAGCCTCTGGCTGGCCCACTAAGTGTTGCTTGTTTCTGTTTTACTTGGGCGGAGTATGAGTATTTATGACTCGTATGGTCGCTTCAGTAAGATTTTGCCATATGTGTTTAACAACTTCTGTTCTGATGAATCTAAGTTGAAATCATAATGGGTATGTAACTGTGCACTGTGTTAGATAATGTTCTAGTGGTCTGTCGGGCATTTCTCCACAGTGCTGACATTTCCTCTCATCTTCCGGAACCTGTAAGCCTGTTTCCCATGCACATGGGTATCCAAGCCTGATGCGATGTAAGTACTTCTGTTTCTCTACTGCTCCCTTTCAACAAACTAAGTGGTTCGCAGTTGGTTGAATTATCATGAAGATCTGACAGTCACATGGTTAATATTGTGTGTGTGTGTTTACTATTTGTGCCTGCAGAATCGAACTATTAACTCTTGGACCCCGCCTCTCTGACCAATATATTTTTCCTCTATTATGTCTACTACATATATTTCTCTCTAACACACATCTCAAAGAAGCAGCCCGTAACAGCTGTCGAGCTCCCAGGTATCTCTTTACTGCTAGGTGAACAGGTACATCAGGGTGAAAGAAACTCTGCCCATTTGTTTCCGTCTCCGCCGGAAATCGAACACGAGCCATTAGGATTACGACATCGGAGCGCTGTCCACTCAGCCGTGAGGTTCCCCTGTGTATTCACCTAATTGTATTCACCTAGTTGTGCTTGCGGGGATTGAGCTCTGCTCTTTCGGCCTTCCTCTCAACTGACAATCATTCAACTGTTACTACAGCCCGCACCGTAACTACTATTTTTTTCACACACATAGAAGTGTGTGTGTGTATTTGCCTGCCAGAAATTTGGAAAGCAGCTAACGTAGTCCTGATATACAAGAAAGGGGATAGACAGGAGGCACTGAATTACAGGCCAGTGTCCCTAACCTGCATACCATGCAAGCTGATGGAGCAGATTGGGCGAAGAAAGCTAGTGGAGCACCTGGAGCGAAAGAACTTTGTAACACAGCATCAACATGGGTTCAGGGATGGCAGGTCCTGCCTCACAGGGTTACTTGAATTCTACGACCAGGCGACAAAAATAAGGCAAGAAAGAGAAGGGTGGGCAGACTGCATATTTTTGGATTGTCAGAAAGCCTTTGATACAGTGCCACACAAGAGGCTAGTGAAAAAGCTGGAGATGCAGGATGGAGTGAAAGGGAAGGTACTCCATTGGATAAAGGAGTACCAAAGCAACAGGAGACAATGAGACTGTGTGAGGGGGGGTGAGGTCTCAGATTGGCGAGACGTTACGAGTGGAGTCCCGCAGGGGTCAGTCCTTGGACCTATACTGTTTCTGATATATGTAAATGATCTCCCAGAGGGTATAGAATCGTTTCTCTCAATGTTTGCCGATGATGCAAAAATTATGAGGAGGATTGAAACTGAGGACGATAGTAGGAGGCTACAAGACGACCTAGACAGACTGAGTGAATGGTCCAACAAATGGCTGTTGAAGTTCAACCCGAGTATATGCAAAGTAATGAAACTAGGCAGTGGAAACAGGAGGCCAGACACAGGATACAGAATAGGAGATGAAGTACTTAATGAAACGGACAGAGAGAAAGATCTAGGAGTTGATATCACACCAAACCTGTCTCCTGAAGCCCACATAAAAAGAATAACGTCTGCGGCATATGCGAGGCTGGCTAACATCAGAACAGCGTTCAGGAACCTATGTAAGGAATCATTCAGAATCTTGTACACTACGTATGTACGACCAATCCTGGAGTATCTGGCCCCAGCATGGAGCCCGTACCTTGTCAAGCACAAGACGAAGCTGGAAAAAGTCCAAAGGTATGCCACTAGACTAGTCCCAGAACTAAGAGGCATGAGTTACGAGGAAAGGCTGCGGGAAATGCACCTTACGACACTGGAAGACAGAAGAGTAAGGGGAGACATGATCACAACCTACAAAATCCTCAGAGAAATCGACCGGGTAAACAAGGATAAATTATTCAACACTGGTGGGACACGAACAAGGGGACACAGGTGGAAACTGAGTACCCACATGAGCCACAGAGACGTTAGAAGGAACTTTTTCAGTGTCAGAGTAGTTAACGGATGGAATGCATTAGGCAGTGATGTGGTGGAGGCTGACTCTATACACAGTTTCAAATGTAGATATGATAGAGCCCAGTAGGCTCAGGAATCTGTACACCAGTTGATTGACAGTTGAGAGGCGGGACCAAAAAGCCAAAGCTCAACCCCCGCAAGCACAAATAGGTGAGTACAAATAGGTGAGTACACATCCCCAGGAAGCAGCCCGTAGCAGCTGTCTAACTCCCATGTACCTATTTACTGCTAGGTGAACAGGAGCATCAGGGTGAAAGAAACTGCATAAAATCATCAGGTCAAATGGGGGGACCCTTGACAAGCCGACGGCTTCCTGTACACGTCGTGGCCTAGTGAGACGTTGGTCCCTCAGGTAAACTGAGGAGTTTGAGTTGTTCTCCGCCACTTTGTGTGGGTCTGTATGAGCTTGACTGTGTACTCACCTAGTTGTGTTTGCGGGGGTTGAGCTCTGGCTCTTTGGTTCCGCCTCTCAACCGTCAATCAACTATTGTCCAGATTCCTGAGCCTACTGGGCTCTATCATATCTACATTTGAAACTGTGTATGGAGTCAGCCTCCATCACATCACTGCCTAATGCATTTTATCTGTTAACTACTCTGACATTGAAAAAATATCTTTCTAACGTCCCTGTGGCTCACTTGAGTACTCAGTTTCCACCTGTGTCCCCTTGTTCACGTGCCACCCGTGTTACGGGCGGTGTGTGGGTCTACTTGACCCACACGTTTGTGTTAATTTGTTTGACCTCGATTACACAAGGCCTTGTGTAATCAAGGTTTCTGTAATCATTGTTTAACCTTGACTGTGTGGGGGTTTATGGCCCTACATGACCTTGAATTTGCGTCGAGTATGTGGGTCTGTATGACTAAGTATGTTGTGTTATTATAAGTAGGTCGTCCTCTGCTTGCCTGATGTTTGGATGGAATAAATTGAAAATTTGTCCTTTCATGCTGCCTCAGATATATTGAATTTTATTGTTAAATGAACAATAACCAAGAGCCCCAAAGTCATGGAAGTTATTAACTGTTTGTTAAATGGTAATTTAATCTGTCCAAAAATTTCGGTAAAGTGTAATGCTTGACATGAAATAGTGTAAGTTTCTAGATGTTTGTAGAGTTGCTTAGGGTAGAAAGCTCAAGTATGATACAGAACCAATAGCATTATTCTTGTATGACTCAAAACCCATAACATTGGTCTCGTAAGACTGAGAACCAATAACAATGTCCAGTGTTCTGGCATACCCTACTCATGTGATTCAAGACCAATAACATTGAAATTCTCTGTAATCTGTATGAATCACACATTCCCGTGAGCTGAATAAATTGGTCTAATACAAGGCCGACATGTTACAATTTCTCCTTGCAAGAGTATACCCGCCAAACACACACCGAAACTACGACGTTGGTACAACGTTCGAACAAGTTTTAACACCTCCTAACCAGTTATAACAACCAATATAGCAAGTTGTAACTACGTTCTAATACGTCATAAACACGTTAAGCCAAGATGTAACAATTTAATTACAAGTTGTAACAAGCAGAAAATAGAGACAGTTACGGTTTGTGTTTCCAGGGTATGAATTTGTTTTGCTCTCTCTCTCTCTCTCTCTCTCTCTCTCTCTCTCTCTCTCTCTCTCTCTCTCTCTCTCTCTCTCTCTCTCTCTCTCTCTCTCTCTCTCTCTCTCGCTCATTAAAAGTTGCTCTATTATAACATTTGAATGAACTATTTAGGAAAATCAGACGTACAGGCAGACTCCAAACACTGATTGTTGAGTGGTGGAGGCAGACTGCAAACACTGATTGATTGATTCAGATCTGCCTTTGATTGTAGGAAGAGCAAGGCAAGTACAGCTGGGTAAATACTGTTTGGAAAGTACAAGTAAGCACGAAGTCTTAGGGAAGCACAAGTAGTTAAGTACACATGTACACCAACATAAACCTTGATATTATGTGACTAGAGAAGATCTGAAAGCTGTTCCATTTTCCTCGGCAATAAAATGTAGAGAAACCTCCCCAACCCTGCCTTACCTGTGGTCACGCGAGTGCCTGTCTGTCTTGTGTGTACAAGCCGTCCTCTCTCTACTCCCGGCTACACTTGCTCTCTGTTATGTTGAGTCCGGTGTTATGATGTCATAAACCGCACCAGAGCTCTGACCCCTCCAGACACATATAGAAGAGGCAGGTGCCATGTCTGATTCTTTCAGGCAGTAAACTGCCATAATGGAAACAATTTCCGGTTTTAGTAAGTTGATAAGGGTTAGGGTATTGGATGTGCTCACTTAGCGTGTGATTCACCTATCCATCTACACTCACCCATTCACCCCCCCCCCCGGCTCAACCATCATAATAACCCTCTCCACCCCCACCCCCCCCCGGCTCAACCATCATAATAACCCTCTCCACCCCCACTCCCCCCCTCCCCCCCACCCCACACACACACGTAACCAGAAGAAACTATTTGGCTTCGGACTCAGACTCAGGGAGGCTCTTTTAAATGCATAAGAGAATACACAAGATTACTCTACCGCCCGGACAATTCCTGCTACGTAAAGAATCTAAATTGCTCATAATCACATGAATTCGTTCTTGATTTACAATCGGGAATCCCGGGTGGGATTGAAATGGTTGGGCACGTTACCTGTCACCTAATGGATCTGCTCACCTAGCAGTAAATAGGTACCCGGGAGGTAGGTAACTGTCATGGGGTTGCATCCTAGGGAGGATCTCGATATCAGCCTAAAGAGTATATATATTCATTGGCTACCTGTCCCCAACAAAATGCATTATTGATTATTATAAGTGCAGCCCACCATGGACCTGAATACATGTTAGCGCAGAGCACCATGGACCTGTATACATGTTAGCGTAGCGAACCATGGACCTGTATATAAGTTAGCGCAGCGCACCATGGTCCTGTATACAAGCTAGCGCAGCGCATCATAGACCTGTATACATGTTAGCGTAGCGAACCATGGACCTGTATATAAGTTAGCGCAGCGCACCATGGTCCTGTATACATGTTAGCGTAGCGAACCATGGACCTGTATATAAGTTAGCGCAGCGCACCATGGACCTGTATACATGTTAGCGTAGCGAACCATGGACCTGTATATATGTTAGCGCAGCGCACCATGGTCCTGTATACATGTTAGCACAGCGCACTATGGGACTGTAATAAAAATATTCCTAATCCTCAGAGTTCTACAATTCTGATTTGCTAAGACAGGGTTTGGTCCCCGACGCCCTGCTGTGTGGGGTGAAGGTGTGACTATCACAGATTATCATCTCTGCATCCCACATGGCTAACTCGCTCCTTAATCATGTTCAGCACCACCCTCTATGTTCCACTTCTTAATTAAATACAAAGTCATCTAAGTTAACTAATTTATAATTTTAAGAAACTAATTTTTTCACTAAACGTCTGAAATTTTTCCGTGTTCCATAAGTATAACGTTTTGAGAGGTTTGAGTTACATTTTAATCGAATTATGGAATTTGCATTAGTTTCATCCTCTCTATCTACCAGACGGAGAGGGCTGAAAAGCAATTTAATAAAGAACTGCTCCCGCTAGGGCTCGAACCTGGGACCTTCTGCGTGTAAAGCAGACGTGATAACCACTACACTACGAGAGCCATTGAATCACTTGATGCCTAATGTTTTATACTAGATTTGACTATATTTTTTTAATCGCTGCAGGTTGTATCTTTAACAATAATTTGGAATGTAATACGTTATACTTATATCGAGGTACCACTGATGTCAAACTTCTGACCTTCCCCAAGAAATGCGACCAAGATGCAACCACGCAACAGTTGGCTAACTCCCGGATACCTATATACTGTTAGGTGAACAACAGTGGCATTAGGTGAAAGGTAGCGTGCCCAAGAAAGGTAACGTTTCTTTCCCACCCAGGCTTCGAATCCGGGATTCCCGATTGTGAGTTGAGAATGAACTTTGAACACTTGCTTCTCAGTATCCCATAATTGACTCATAAATTAACATGAAAATTATTGAACCTTGCTGCTTCTATCTATCATAATATCATAACACCATTTATCATAATACTTTCATAATATCGTGTACCATAATGCCATCTATCATAAACTGTCCTCCACACTTCCGTGGATATATAACCTATCCTCGACTCAAGTCCATTACACCCAGCGGTCGACCCCACAGACGCATTCATAAATTTTAACATGCTGTTCATTCAAAACGGACATTTTCCGAAATATAAATTAATATTATAATATATTAGCATATTGTGCATATATAGAAATGGTTAGGTTAGGTGTTTAGATTCTGTTGGGGATTATTTGTATTTGTAGTACGTGGGTAAAGCATTTACAGCGTTATGGTTCGAACAAAATTCGTCAGTGAAGCACTTGTTCTGGAAGTGTTCGAACGTCAACAGTTGTGAGTGTGAAAAAAACGGTTTGTAAGCCGTTTTTCATTCATAAACAGGGGGTTTGGCGGGTGCATGGAATCACTTTTGGGTCTTTGTTTGGAGGACAAGCTGGGATATAAATCTTTCATTCACCTAAGCTCCTGGAGACTCAAAATGTGGATTCAAAGCGTGAGTCCGAAGCTCTATCGACTGAGCTATCGAGTAGTCTTAATAGAAGAACAGCCCGTCCCCCAAACAAAGACCAAAAAGTGGTTCTATGCACCCTTTCCCCCCCTCCCCCCACAAAACGGAGAGAAGGTCCCCCCCCCCATCGTGCAAGCCACGTCAACAACGACGAGTGTCCAACCACCATGCACGCCAGGCACAGGTGGGTACCTCCGCACCCCCTGGCTGTCGGGCCCGAACCTTACCTGGTTGTTAAAGATTTGGCGGGTCGTATTTCAGGGAAAATTAAGATTAAGGACCAGCCCGAAACGCTATGCATGCACGTGGCAGGTCTTTCTTTACAAGAAAGTAAGAACTCTTGTAAAGTATATATATATATAAATATATATATATATATATATATATATATATATATATATATATATATATATATATATATATATATATATATATATATATATATATATATATATATATATATGTCGTACCTAGTAGCCAGAACGCACTTCTCAGCCTACTATGCAAGGCCCGATTTGCCTAATAAGCCAAGTTTTCCTAAATTAATATATTTTCTCTAATTTTTTTCTTATGAAATGATAAAGCTACCCATTTCATTATGAATGAGGTCAATTTTTTTTTATTGGAGCTAAAATTAACGTAGATATATGACCGAACCTAACCAACCCTACCTAACCTATCTTTATAGGTTAGGTTAGGTTAGGTTGCCGAAAAAGTTAGGTTAGGTTAGGTTAGGTAGGTTAGGTAGTCGAAAAACAATTATTTCATGAAAACTTGGCTTATTAGGCAAATCGGGCCTTGCATAGTAGGCTCAGAAGTACGTTCTGGCTACTAGGTACGACATTATATATATATATATATATATATATATATATATATATATATATATATATATATATATATATATATATATATATATATATATATATATATATATATATATATATATATATATATATATATATATATATATATATATATATATATTGTTACGATAATCTCCTTCAAGAGAGATTTGGCCTGCTCTTTCCTATCGTCATGTTACTTCAGTACATCTACAATATCTAGATACTACAAGCAAGTGTAGTACATATTTAGTCAACTACGTTTTGCCAGGCGCAAACGTATCACACTCGCTCTCCACCCTCCCCCCTCCCTCGTCGCCGATCACCAAACTAGCATTTCCAGCTAGCCCGCTTCTGATTGGTGAATCGACGTCTGCACCACTGCACTTCTGCACCTCAGCACCATCTACCTAGCCGATGTCTGGGCCTGCACCAGCCATTGGAGTTAGAATATTCTTTGCTCTCAAGCTGAAACAACCATCTGATATACGCTCTGTCTATTAATGGATGTTCTCAGCCAGCGCTTTATTCTCAGCACCTGTTAATTTCATTTTGTCTTTATCCATTTTAGAGTAACGTCACCACTTTATTATTATATGTGATTTTTGTAATCTTTTGAGTTTGCACTGTACATAGCCAAGGAATTGTCTTATTCTTAATTTGTTTTAAATTGAATTAAAGGTTCATTGTTCATACTATGTGTTTTGCCTTACTTTACCACAGGACACAACAGCTATGCAGTCATTTTTTTTTCTTAAATGCGATAGGCATTGACACCAGCCATTGGGAGGTCTGCCGAACACCTACACTTCTTTTTTCCATCACATTTAATGGAGGCCTTTCCAAGGAGCCTCACTCAGGTACTAGTACTAAAACATCAATTTGTGGTAAGTGTACTTGGCTTTGATACAGTTGCTTTTCAATATTTTCATTACTTTTAATATTTATATTGTGCTGTGTATTTTGTGCTTTCCGAGGGTAGCATAATGTGAGTGTTGGATAACTGTGGATTACGTGGTGACTGGAGGCCTCAGTCATTCTCTTAATTGGTCATCCCTCCTATGTTATTACTCATGTATTCCACCTTTTTTGCCCCTAGGATATTTCCCAAATTACAGCAGATCATCATTTTTGGTACCCTGGTACTTCGGTTTGTCTTCCTGCCAAAGCACTCTATCTTCTGCAATCCGACCACAGGAGGATACAGAGGGTCATATTTCCTCTAGCACGGACTACGCTGTTGAGTTGGGACCTCAACAGCAGTTCTCGTCACCAGTTGACACTCGCACCCCAATACGTCGGTCAGAGATGATGATATTTACTCAGGTAGGGAATTAGTCTCTTTTTTTAGAGCACAAGGAACGCTAATTCTGTAAGTATCATATAATTAGAGTAGGAAAACCCCTTGCTTCTGTCCTATAGAGACTCTGCAAGGTATCCCTACATTCTTGGACTGTTCACTTTTGAAACAATTACAAGTTTCATTTGTTTTCGAAACTATCGGTTTCATTTATTTAGTAGGATTTTCTTGCCTTTATTCTTTAACATTGAGTACCGGGTACAAGATTTCCTGCGATTTTGATTGACTAATCATTTGCCAATTTAATATTAACGTTAATTGTTAACGATTAAATTTCCACAGGATAGTTACCAGTTGCCACGTCATCCTGTTATTGACACTTACAATATCACCAGTATATTCGTTGTACACTTATTTGCTATTTCAAAATGTTTCGTCTCTCAGCATTTCGTAACGATCCAGCAAGTGAAGTAGGGAACTTAAGTCGTGCCAGGAGGACCGAATTACAAACTCTTGCAAACGAGTATCAACTAGATGCTCCCCCTGGAGCCAACAAAAATGACTTACACAATCTTATCTTGGATTACCTCTTAGAAGAAGGAATTATAGACTCTGAAGCACACGAAAACTATTCTATTGCAGATAAACATGCTCTGGCAGCTATGAAGTTGAAGCTCGAACTAGCGAAAATCGAGCGGGAACAACTGCAAGAACAAGCTGCATATGAGAAAGAAGCTCTACAACGAAGAGAACGAGAGGCTGCCCTAAAGAAAGAGGAGGCTGCCCTAAAGAAAGAAGAACAGGAACGCGAGGCGACCCTAAGAGAACGTGAGGCTGCCCTACAGCGTGAGCGGGAGAGAGAACTGCTTGAAGCAAGATAACTTCACCTGGAGATGCAACGTGAGCACGATAAACAGCAAGCTGAGAGTGTTTTAGCATGTCGTCGACAAGAACTCACCTTGGAAACTACACACCACACTCAGCGCCAACAAGCTACCGCTAGTCTTCCCGTAAGCTTCAATGTCTCCCATGCAAGTAAGTTAATGCCACCATTCGTTGAGACAGAGATCGATGTGTTTTTCAGCACTTTTGATACCCTAGCTAAAAAACTTAGCTGGCCTGAAGATCAATGGTCAACCCTTCTCAGAGTGCATCTCACAGGTAGAGCTGCGGTTACTCTCAGTACATTAGCGTCTGAGAATGACTACCAGACCCTGAAGCAAGCAGTTTTAGATGCCTACCTTCTCTCCACCGATAGCTACAGACGAAAATTCCGTGATTATCTAAAGGCAAGTACCACCACCTTTTTAGAAATTGGCAATACAAAGAAAAGATATTTCATGAAATGGCTGGAAGCAGCACATGTCTCAACATTTTCAGAACTCGTCAACCTCATTCTAGCTGAGGAATTCTTTAGACGTGCTCACCCTTCCATCCGTTTATATTTAGCAGACAAAGAAGAAACCGACTACATCAGATGTGCGAAGTCGGTTGACACCTACAGCCTCATACACCGGCTAACATCAGACCCACCTTCCAGTAAGAAGTCTTGGTATAGTTATGACAAAGTGAGTACCGATCAAGCGACCTCCCAATTGCATTGTAAGTATTGCAAGCTGTATGGACATACCATAGATAAATGTGGAAAAGCTCAATACAAAGGCTATAGTGAAACTCCTAAACCTAAACCGACTCCTCCAAAGTCCGGTAAGCCTGTGATGAATGTTGGTGTTCCTGTTAATGATCTTTCTCTCTTCAGCAAACACCTGTATCCTGGAACTGTCTCTGCCAACAGTACAGATTCGGAGGGACGTTTCAAATTGAAGATCTTGAGGGACACAGCGGCTCTTCAGTCAATAATATTGAAATCGGATGTGCCTAACATCACCTACACCGGGAAAACCGTCCTTATCACTGACCTCACTGCTACCACTCCGTATCCACTCGCCAGAGTCCACCTGGATTGTCCTTTCGTGACCGGTGAAGTCCAAGTCGCCATCAGTGAAAAGCCTTTTCCCATGTCTGGAGTGCAACTTCTCCTGGGCAATGACTTGGCCGAAGATCTGCAACCTTTCAACCTGTTCATCATGGACAAACCCCAGGTATGTGACTCTGTAGTGGACAACGCCATCTTAAAGTATGTTCCAGCAGAGGTTCAAGAAAGTGATAAAGTTTCCCCTCCGGTTTTGGTGACTACCCGTGCACAAGCTGCACGCTCGCAACCAGCTGACTCTACTGCAACCGCTGTCCCTAAAGACCATCAGAACCTACCACAGAATCTTACTATGTTGGAGTTCCGTAAGTTACAGAGGGAGGATCCTTCATTAACACCATTATTCTTCCAGGCTGAGACTCAACCTGACATTATCCCTGGGTTCTTCCTAGAGAATCAGTTGCTCTACCGCAGGTACAGACCCAGTAAGCTGACGGAGGATGACGATTGGGCAAATGTCGAGCAACTAGTGGTTCCCACCAGCCTACGGCCCGATATTCTACACCTGGCCCATGGAGCACTTTCTCACTATGGTTTTAACAAAACCTGTCACGGAATCAGACAAGACTACTACTGGCCAGGTATGGTTAAAAACGTCAAAAGTTACGTGCAATAGTGTCATATATGTCAGATGGCAGAGAAACGTAACATCCCGATTCCCAAAGCTCCTTTAATTCCCATCCTGGTGCCTGCAGACCCTTTCCACAGACTCATCATTGACTGTGTTGGTCCTTTACCCCGGACCAGTTCTGGCAACGCTTATATACTAACCATCCTGTGTCCAACCACCAGATTCCCCATAGCAGTTCCTGTAAAGAACATTACGGCTGCTACGATGGTAAAACAACTATTGAAGATCTTTAACCAATACGGATTTCCAAGGGAGGTTCAAAGTGACTGTGGCACCAACTTCACCAGTGATCTCTTCAAGAAGACGCTGGAAGAGTTCAACATCACTCAAGTATTGTCCAGCCCCTATCATCCTGCTTCACAGGGTTCTCTTGAACGTAGTCACCAAACGATTAAATCACTCCTAAAGAAATTTTGCAATGAAGCCATGAAAGACTGGGATAAACAACTTGACTTCATCATGTGTTGTGACGGGAAAGTGTTGGACTGTAGATGTTCGGCAGTCCTCCAGTGGCAGGTGTCAATGCCTGGTCACACTTACAAAAAAAAAGATAGACTGCTTGCCTGTTGTCTGTGGTAAGTGAGAGGGAGGAACACGTAAAACACGAAGTATGAACAATGAAACTTTAATATATTTACTTTAAACATAAATGAAAAAAAGACAAATCTCGGGTAAATGAATAGTGCAATTAAATAACAAAGACAAATGCAAAAACACAATAGATTAAATAGTATAATGGTGAAATGGTGCTGAGAATATTGGCTATGGCTGAGACCTCCCTTAGTATACAAAAGCCAGAGAGCTTAGTATGCCAGAGAGAGATGTCAACTCTAAGAGCACAAAGAATATTCTGAAGTTGATGGCTGGTCAAGGCTCAGACGTCGACTCAGGTAGATGGCGCTGAGGTGCAGTGTGCAGGTGCGCGGTCGGCGAGTCACCAATGAGGAGCAGGCAGGCTGGGATGGGTAGTTGGCTGGTTGACGACGAGCCGGCGTGGAGGGTGTGTAGAGTAGGGGAGGTTTTAGGGTACGTTTTGCCTCCTGGTCAAAATGTTTTGTGCTACCGGTGGAGGTTTCTTGAATGTAGCATCTTATACTTGTAGACTTGACGTAACTTTAGGTAGGGAAGAGCAGGCTCAATCTGTCTTGAAAGAGATTATCGTCACAACTCTCCTCTGAAGCCTGCGGTTCCGGGTGAAGTTACATCTTCAGGTGGTAGAGTGGTAGGTGGAGATGCCTCAACCTCATAGACTCTGGAGAGGGCGTCTGCTATGATGTTGTCAGAACCCTTGATGTAGAGATCTCCAGGTTGAAATTCTGCAGATATAAAGCCCATCGTAGAAGCCGTTGATTGTTGAATTGGGCTTGTTGCAGGAAGCATAGGGGATTGTGGTCCGAGTAGATGGTGGTAGACCGAGCATCTTGCAGGTACGATTCGAAGTGCTGCAAGTTCAGGACGATGGAGAGTTGCTCCCTTTCGATCGTGCTGTAGTTCCTTGTAGCTGTAGTAGCTAACAGGTAGAATCTCCTCGCCTCGTTGTTGCATCAGGACACCCCCGCTGCCGGTACCACTGGCGTCGACATGGAGGATGAAAGGCTTCGTGATATCTGGCTAGGCGAGAATAGGATTAGAACATGGCAAAGGAGCACTATTATAGTCCTGTAAATTGGGATGAAGATCAGGTAGGATTTCCGATTTGGAAAGCACCAACTCAGTGTTAGTGCTTTCGGGAGAAGCAGGGAAGGTTTCACTGTGGAGGTATGGACCTTTAAATGTGGAGACTGATACCAACACAGTGGGGGGAATACCTTGATACTGCTTCAGGAGGTTGACGTGGCACAACTGGGTCTTCCGCCGCCTATCTGGAGTCTCAAGAACGTAGTTGTGGTTGTTTCTGCACTCCTTGATGCGGTATGGTCCTGAAAACTTATTTTGCAATGGAGAATCTGGGATAGGAAAATATGCCAACACGAAGTCTCCTGGTTTAAATTTCCTTAATTTGCTGCTTTGCTCAAAATGAATCTTCATCCTCTCCTGGGCTTTCAATAGATTGTCATTAGCAAATTTACGTACTCTCTCTAGAATGTGTTTTAAGTTTTGAAGAAACTGGGCACATTCTGAAGGTCACTGAAAGTGGCTTTTCGTAGAGAGTCTTTGAAAGCTTTGAGAGGAGTACGGCACTTACGTCCGTAGAGCGTCTCATAAGGAGATACTCCTAGAGACTCATCGGGGAGACTTCTGAAAATGCACATATTGAGATCAAGTTGTTTATCCCAGTCCTTCAAGGTGCCATTGCAGAATTTCTTTAGGAGTGCTTTAATAGTCTGATGACTACGTTCAAGAGAACCCTGTGAAGCAGGATGATAGGGGCTGGACAATACTTGTGTGATGTTGAACTCCTCCAGTGTCTTCATGAAGAGATCACTGGTGAAGTTGGTGCCACAGTCGCTTTGAACCTCTCTTGGAAATCCATACTGGGTGAAGATCTTCAATAGGTGTTTCACCACAATAGCAGCCGTAATGTTCTTTACTGGAACTGCTATGGTGAATCTGGTGGTAGGACACATGATAGTTAATATATAGGCGTTGCCAGAACTGGTCCGGGGTAAAGGACCAACACAGTCTATGATGAGTCTGTGGAAAGGTTCCGCAGGCACCTGGATGGGTTTTAGTGGAGCCTGGGGAATAGAGATGTTAGGTTTACCTGCCATCTGACATGTATGACACTGTTGTACGTACTTTTTAACGTCTTTTACCATACCTGGCCAGTAGTAATCTTGTCTAATTCCGTGGTAGGTTTTGTTAAAACCTTAGTGAGAAAGAGCTCCGTGGACCAGGTGTAGAATATCGGGCCGTATGCTGGTGGGAATCACTAGTTGTTCGACATTGGCCCAATCGTCATCCTCCTTCAGCTTACTGGGTCTGTATCTGCGGTAGAGCAACTGATTCTCTAGGAAGAACCCAGGGATACTGTCAGGTTGAGTCTCAGCCTGGAAGAATAATGGTGTTAATGATTGATCTTCCCTCTGTAACTTACGGAACTCCAAACTGGTAAGATTAGGAGGTAGATTCTGAGGGTCTTGAGGGACAGCGGTAGAAGAAGAATCAGCTGGTTGCGGGCGTGCACCTTTTGCACAGGTGGTCACCAAAACCGGAGGAGAAACTTTATCACTTTCTTGGACCTCTGCTGGAACATATTCAAAGATGGGATTATCCATTACAGAGGTACACACCTGGGGTTTGTCCGTGATGATCAGGTTGGACGGTTGCAGATCTTCTGCCAAGTCGTTGCCCAGGAGAAGTTGCACTCCAGGCATGGGAAAAGGCTTTTCACTGATGGCGACTTGGACTTCACTGGTCACGAAAGGACAATCCAGGTGTACTCTGGCGAGTGGATATGGAGTGGTAGCAGTGAGGTCAGTGATAAGGACTGTTTCCCCGGTATAGGTGATGTTAGGCACAGCCGATTTCAATATAATTGACTGAAGAGCCGCTGTGTCCTTCAAGATCTTCAATTTGAAACGTCTCTCCAAATCTGTACCGTTGGTTGAGACAGTTCCAGGATACAGGTGTTTACTGAAGAGAGAAATATCATTAACATGAACACCAACATTCATCACAGGCTTACCGGACTTAGGAGGAGTCTGTTTGGGTTTAGTAGATTCATTGCTCTTGTATTGAGCCTTCACACATCTATCTATGGTATGTCCATAGAGTTTGCAATACTTACAATACAATTGTGAGCTCGCTTGATCTGTACTCACTTTACCGTAACTGTACCAAGACTTCTTACTGGGAGGTGGTGATGGTGTCAGCCGATGGATGAGGCTGTAGGTGTCAGCCGACTTCGCACATTTGATGTTGTCGGTTTCTTCTTTATCTGCTAGATATAAACGGACGGAAGGGGGAACACGTCTCAAGAATTCCTCAACTAGAATGAGGTTGACGAGTTCTGCAAATGTAGAGACATGTGCTACTTCCAGCCATTTCATGGAATATCTTTTCTTGGTATTGGCAAATTCTAGAAAGGTGGTGGTACTTGCCTTAAGATGATCACGGAATTTTCGTCTGTAGCTTTCGGTGGAGAGAAGGTAGGCGTCCAACACTGCATGCTTCAGGGTCTGGTAGTCATTCTCAGACGCTAAGGTACTGAGAGTAACTGCAGCTCTACCTGTGAGATGCACTCTGAGAAGGGTGGACCATTGGTCAGCAGGCCAGCTAAGTTGATTAGCTCGGGTCTCAAAGGTGGTAAAAAAGACATCAATCTCTGTCTCAACGAATGGTGGCATTAACTTACTTGCATGGGAGACATTGAAACTTACTGGAAGACTGACGGTAGCTTGCTGGCGTTGAATGAGGTGTGTAGTTTCCAACGTGAGTTCTCGTTGACGACATTCTATAACCATATCCGCTTGTTGTTTGTCATGCTCGCGTTTTATCTCCAGGTGGTGTTGTTTTGCTTCAAGCTGTACTCGCTCACGCTCACGGAGAATTGTAGTCTCACGTTCCTTGAGGGCCACCTCAAGGAACGTGAGGTGGCCCGTTCTTGTTCTTGTTCTTCTTTCCTGATTGCAGCTTCTTCTTTCCTCATTTGTAGAGCTTCTTTCGCCAGTGTAGCCTCTCTTTCTCTCATGTGGATAGCTTCTTGCTGCCGCTCCCTCTCAAGTTTTGCAAGTTCTAGTTTGATTTTCATAGTTGCCAATTCATGTTTATCTGCAACAGAATATGTTTCGTGAGTTTCAGAGTCAATTGTCCCTTCATCTAAGAGGTGATCCATAATTAGGTTATGTAATTCATTTTTGTTGGCTCCATGGGGGACATCTAGTTGATACTCGTGTGCAAGAGTTTGTAATTCAGTCCTCTTGGCACGACATAAGGTCCCTATTTCACCTGCTGGATCGTTACGGAAAGGTTGGAGACGAAACATGGTGAAAGATAGCAAATAAATGTACAACGAATATAGTTGTGATATGGTAAATGTCAGAAACAGGATAACGTGGCCACTGGTAACTATCCTGTGAAATTTTAATCTTTAACAATTAACGAAATTATAGGATGGTAAATGATTAGTCAATCAAAGTTGCAGGAAATCTTGTACCCGGTACTCAATTTAAGAGAATAAGGGCAAGAAAATCCTACTAAATAAATGAAACTGAGTTTCTAAAACAAATGAAACATAATTGCTCAAAAAGTGAATTAGGTAGTCCAAGAATGTAGGCATACCTTGCCGAGTCTCTATAGGACATAAGCAAGGGATTCCCACTAAATTAATATGATACTTACAGAATTAGCGAACTTTGTGCTCTGTAAAAAGAAAGCTAATTCCCTACCTAAGTAAATATCATCATCTCTGACCGACGTGTAGGGGTGCGAGTGTCAACTGGTGACGAGAACTGCTGCTGAGATCCCAACTCAGCAACGTAGTCCGTGCTAGAGGAACTATGGCCCTCTTATCCTCCTTTGGTCGGATTGCAGAAGATAGGGTGCTTTAACCCGAAGACAAACCAAAGTACCAGGGTACCACAATGATGATCTGCCGATAATATGAGAAATATCCTAGGGACAAAAGGTGGTAAACACGAGTAATAACACAGAGGGAGAGATGACCAATTAAGAGAATGACTGAGGCCTACAGTCACCACATAATCCAAAGTTATCCCACACTCACCATATGTTACTCTCGGAATGCACAATACACACAGCACCATACAAATATAAAAATTAATGATAATATTGAAAAGCAACTTTAGCAAAGCAAAGTACGCTTACCACAAATTGACGTTCTGGTACTAGTACCTGAGTGAAGCTCCGTGGACAGGCCCCCACTAAATGTGACGGGAAAGTGTTGGAGTATAGATGTTCGGCAGTCCTCCAATGGCAGGTGTCAATGCCTGGTCACACTTACAAAAAAAAGATAGACTGCTTGCCTGTTGTCTGTGGTAAGTTAGAGGGAGGAACACGTAAAACACAAAGTATGAATAATGAAACTTTAATATATTTACTTTAAACATAAATGAAAATAAAGACAAATCTCGGGTAAATGACAGGTGCAATAAAATGACAAAGATAAATGCAAAAACACAATAGATTAAGTAATATAATGGTGAAATGGTGCTGAGAATATTGGCTTTAGCCGAGACCTCCCTTAGTATACGAAAGCCAGAGAGCTTAGTATGCCAGAGAGAGAGGTTAACTCTAAGAGCACAAAGAATATTATGAACTTGATGGCTGGTCAGGCTCAGACGTCGACTCAGGTAGATGGCGCTGAGGTGCAGTGTGTATGTGCGCAGTCGGCGAGTCACCAATCAGGAGCAGGCAGGCAGGGATGGGTAGTTTGCTAGTTGATGACGAGCCGGCATGGAGGGTTTGTGGAATAGGGGGGGGGGGTTCTTGGGTACATTTTGCCTCCTGGTCAAAATGTTTTGTGCTACCGGTGACGTATCTTGAATGTAGCATCTTATACTTGTAGAATTGACGTAACTTTATGTAGGGAAGAGCAGGCTCAATCTCTCTAGAAAGAGATTATCGTCACAATAAATATATATTAAAAAGATAAAAACTAAGCACTACCTAATTAACTCCCTGTAACCTACCTTACCACTAAATGTCTACCCATGTCTGATATTTTAAACAGTGATGTTTGTCGACCAGTTTAGTTAGTTTAGTTCATTTCTTATGCACCCTATACCCATCTTGTGTCACACATATATATATATATATATATATATATATATATATATATATATATATATAATATATATATATATATATATATATATATATATATATATATATATATATATATATATATATATATATATATATATATATATATATATATATATATATATATATATGACAATGTCAGACCATGGAGGAAAAATGAAACAGGAATTTCCTTAAGTACTTTCGTATATTTATACATCTTCAGCAGGAATCTTCACTCCTTCTGAAGATGTATTAATATACGAAAGTACTTAAGGAAATTCCTGTTTCATTTTTCCTCCGTGGTCTGACATTGTCACATTTTTAATCACGTGTTTACTTTCGTGATTTACACACACACACACACACACATATATATATATATATATATATATATATATATATATATATATATATATATATATATATATATATATATATGCGAACAAGCCTGAATGGTCCCCAGGACAATATGCAACTGAAAACTCACACCCCAGAAGTGACTCGAACCCATACTCCCAGAAGCAACGCAACTGGTATGTACAAGACGCCTTAATCCACTTGACCATCACGACATACCAGTACATACCAGTTGCGTTGCTTCTGGGAGTATGGGTTCGAGTCACTTCTGGGGTGTGAGTTTTCAGTTGCATATTGTCCTGGGGACCATTCAGGCTTGTTCGCATTTGTGTTCCTCACGTGTGCCCCAAAGAATGAGGTGATTTGGTAAAATGCTATGCCCAAGATTACTATCCGAGTGCCGGCGGTGGGGTGGTTCAAATAGCCTCGGCTATCACCTCATTATGTCCGGTCGTGATGGTCAAGTGGATTAAGGCGTCTTGTACATACCAGTTGCGTTGCTTCTGGGAGTATGGGTTCGAGTCACTTCTGGGGTGTGAGTTTTCAGTTGCATATTGTCCTGGGGACCATTCAGGCTTGTTCGCATTTGTGTTCCTCACGTGTGCCCCAAAGAATGAGGTGATTTGGTAAAATGCTATGCCCAAGATTACTATCCGAGTGCCGGCGGTGGGGTGGTTCAAATAGCCTCGGCTATCACCTCATTATGTCCGATCGGGATGGTCAAGTGGATTAAGGCGTCTTGTACATACCAGTTGCGTTGCTTCTGGGAGTATGGGTTCGAGTCACTTCTGGGGTGTGAGTTTTCAGTTGCATATTGTCCTGGGGACCATTCAGGCTTGTTCGCATTGTGTTCCTCACCGTGTGCCCCAAAGAATGAGGTGATTTGGTAAAATGCTATGCCCAAGATACTATCCGAGTGCCGGCGGTGGGGTGGTTCAAATAGCCTCGGCTATCACCTCATTATGTCCGTCGTGATGGTCAAGTGGATTAAGGCGTCTTGTACATACCAGTTGCGTTGCTTTTGGGAGTATGGGTTCGAGTCACTTCTGGGGTGTGAGTTTTCAGTTGCATATTGTCCTGGGGACCATTCAGGCTTGTTCGCATTTGTGTTCCTCACGTGTGCCCCAAAGAATGAGGTGATTTGGTAAAATGCTATGCCCAAGATTACTATCCGAGTGCCAGCGGTGGGGTGGTTCAAATAGCCTCGGCTATCACCTCATTATGTCCGGTCGTGATGGTCAAGTGGATTAAGGCGTCTTGTACATACCAGTTGCGTTGCTTCTGGGAGTATGGGTTCGAGTCACTTCTGGGGTGTGAGTTTTCAGTTGCATATTGTCCTGGGGACCATTCAGGCTTGTTCGCATTTGTGTTCCTCACGTGTGCCCCAAAGAATGAGGTGATTTGGTAAAATGCTATGGCCCAAGATTACTATCCGAGTGCCGGCGGTGGGGTGGTTCAAATAGCCTCGGCTATCACCTCATTATGTCCGGTCGTGATGGTCAAGTGGATTAAGGCGTCTTGTACATACCAGTTGCGTTGCTTCTGGGAGTATGGGTTCGAGTCACTTCTGGGGTGTGAGTTTTCAGTTGCATATTGTCCTGGGGACCATTCAGGCTTGTTCGCATTTGTGTTCCTCACGTGTGCCCCAAAGAATGAGGTGATTTGGTAAAATGCTATGCCCAAGATTACTATCCGAGTGCCGGCGGTGGGGTGGTTCAAATAGCCTCGGCTATCACCTCATTATGTCCGGTCGTGATGGTCAAGTGGATTAAGGCGTCTTGTACATACCAGTTGCGTTGCTTCTGGGAGTATGGGTTCGAGTCACTTCTGGGGTGTGAGTTTTCAGTTGCATATTCTCCTGGGGACCATTCAGGCTTGTTCGCATTTGTGTTCCTCACGTGTGCCCCAAAGAATGAGGTGATTTGGTAAAATGCTATGCCCAAGATTACTATCCGAGTGCCGGCGGTGGGGTGGTTCAAATAGCCTCGGCTATCACCTCATTATGTCCGGTCGTGATGGTCAAGTGGATTAAGGCGTCTTGTACATACCAGTTGCGTTGCTTCTGGGAGTATGGGTTCGAGTCACTTCTGGGGTGTGAGTTTTCAGTTGCATATTGTCCTGGGGACCATTCAGGCTTGTTCGCATTTGTGTTCCTCACGTGTGCCCCAAAGAATGAGGTGATTTGGTAAAATGCTATGCCCAAGATTACTATCCGAGTGCCGGTGGTGGGGTGGTTCAAATAGCCTCGGCTATCACCTCATTATGTCCGGTCGTGATGGTCAAGTGGATTAAGGCGTCTTGTACATACCAGTTGCGTTGTTTCTGGGAGTATGGGTTCGAGTCACTTCTGGGGTGTGAGTTTTCAGTTGCATATTGTCCTGGGGACCATTCAGGCTTGTTCGCATTTGTGTTCCTCACGTGTGCTCCAAAGAATGAGGTGATTTGGTAAAATGCTATGCCCAAGATTACTATCCGAGTGCCGGCGGTGGGGTGTTCAAATAGCCTCGGCTATCACCTCATTATGTCCGGTCGTGATGGTCAAGTGGATTAAGGCGTCTTGTACATACCAGTTGCGTTGCTTCTGGGAGTATGGGTTCGAGTCACTTCTGGGGTGTGAGTTTTCAGTTGCATATTCTCCAGGGGACCATTCAGGCTTGTTCGCATTTGTGTTCCTCACGTGTGCCCCAAAGAATGAGGTGATTTGGTAAAATGCTATGCCCAAGATTACTATCCGAGTGCCGGCGGTGGGGTGGTTCAAATAGCCTCGGCTATCACCTCATTATGTCCGGTCGTGATGGTTAAGTGGATTAAGGCGTCTTGTACATACCAGTTGCGTTGCTTCTGGGAGTATGGGTTCGAGTCACTTCTGGGGTGTGAGTTTTCAGTTGGATATTGTCCTGGGGACCATTCAGGCTTGTTCGCATTTGTGTTCCTCACGTGTGCCCCAAAGAATGAGGTGATTTGGTAAAATGCTATGCCCAAGATTACTATCCGAGTGCCGGCGGTGGGGTGGTTCAAATAGCCTCGGCTATCACCTCATTATGTCCGGTCGTGATGGTCAAGTGGATTAAGGCGTCTTGTACATACCAGTTGCGTTGTTTCTGGGAGTATGGGTTCGAGTCACTTCTGGGGTGTGAGTTTTCAGTTGCATATTGTCCTGGGGACCATTCAGGCTTGTTCGCATTTGTGTTCCTCACGTGTGCCCCAAAGAATGAGGTGATTTGGTAAAATGCTATGCCCAAGATTACTATCCGAGTGCCGGCGGTGGGGTGGTTCAAATAGCCTCGGCTATCACCTCATTATGTCCGGTCGTGATGGTCAAGTGGATTAAGGCGTCTTGTACATACCAGTTGCGTTGCTTCTGGGAGTATGGGTTCGAGTCACTTCTGGGGTGTGAGTTTTCAGTTATATATATACATATATATATATGCCATACCTAGTAGCCAGAACGTACTTCTCAGCCTACTATGCAAGGCCCAATTTGCCTAATAAGCCAAGTTTTCATGAATTAATTGTTTTTCGACTACCCAACCTACCTAACCTAACCTAACTTTTTTCAGCTACCTAACTTAACCTAACCTATAAAGATAGGTTAGGTTAGGTTAGGTACTGTTAGTTAGATTCGGCATATATTTACGTTAATTTATCTGAAATAAAAAAAATTGACCTCATACATAATGAAATGTTAGCTTTATCATTTCATAAGAAAAAAATTAGAGAAAGTATATTAATTCAGGAAAACTTTGCTTATTAGGCAAATCGGGCCTTGCATAGCAGGCCGAGTACGACGTTCTGGCCACTAGGTACAACATATATATATATATATATATATATATATATATATATATATATATATATATATATATATATATATATATATATATATATATATATATATATTAAAAAGATAAAAACTTAGATAAAAACTAAGCACTACCTAATTAACTCCCTGTAACCTACCTTACCCCTAAATGTCAACCCATGTCTGCTATTTTAAACAGTGCTGTTTGTCGACCAGTTTAGTTAGTTTAGTTCATTTATTATGCACCCTATACTCATCTTGTGTCTCATATATATATATATATATATATATATATATATATATATATATATATATATATATATATATATATATATATATATATATATATATGTCGTACCTAGTAGCCAGAACGCACTTCTCAGCCTACTATGCAAGGCCCGATTTGCCTAATAAGCCAAGTTTTCATGAATTAATTGTTTTTCGACTACCTAACCTACCTAACCTAACCTAACCTAACTTTTTCGGCTACCTAACCTAACCTAACCTATAAAGATAGGTTAGGTTAGGTTAGGTAGGGTTGGTTAGGTTCGGTCATATATCTACGTTAATTTTAACTCCAATAAAAAAAATTGACCTCATACATAATGAAATGGGTAGCTTTATCATTTCATAAGAAAAAAAAATTAGAAAATATATTAATTCGTGAAAACTTGGCTTATTAGGCAAATCAGGCCTTGCATAGTAGGCTGAGAAGTGCGTTCTGGCTACTAGGTACGACATTATATATATATATATATATATATATATATATATATATATATATATATAATATATATATATATATATATATAATTAAAAAAAAGTAAGATTAATACTTCTAACACGAATTTTCTCAATATTTCTTAGGTTTCTTTTCACTGTTGATGGTAATTGAAAAATCAAATCTCCAAAATTCATTTTTATTTCTAGTCTGACGCGACACTTGAACGCGTTTCGTAATAACTTATTACATTTTCAAAGACTTTTAGTTTACACACACACAACTATAACCTGCAAACACTAAACAGAGTTCTTACTACGCTATGATCTTGCTTCTACTTCTGAAACTTCATCTTGCACCTACCACTATTCATCTATCTGGCATAGGGTGCACTGCGTCGTGGCTCCTCCACTCTGCCCCTCACTGCCGTTCGCTCATCCACTGAGCTTACTTTATTCACGTTTCTGTGTGGAGGGAGTGCAGTGTGCAGCCTCTTCACCGTCCCAGGCGTTTGTACTGCTGCTCCTCGCCACTCCTCCACACGCATCATCAGGCTTAGTCAGAGGTCCTCGTCGGGGTTTTCCACGACCTCCGACGACCTCTCTGCACTCTCGCGCTCGTTGTCGCCGTTTCCCCTGGCGAAGTCGGCTTTCTCATTACCATCTGGAGCGACTGATACCTCACCTGGCAGGGTTGTACCGCTGCTTGAAACACAGGCACTCCTGGACCAATCGGGTTGTATCCTGCCTCCTCCGAGGTCATTACCCAGTACCATCTGTACATGCTCTAGGGGTAACTTAGGGGCTACAGCTACAATAGCTTTCTCAACTCCGCAGTCGGCAATCAGCTGTACTTCGTGAATTGGCAACCTGTATTCCTCCCCCACACCGCGTATCCTCACCACTCCCACGGGTGAATCATTAAATTCCCTGGGGAGAATACTCCTGGTCACCATACATATGTCAGCACCCGTATCTCGAAGAACGGCAACCTCCACCGGGTCTGACTTTCCAAACTTCACGTTGTCCCCGAAAACGAAGGGATGTTCACCCAACTTCATTTCCCAACCATTCACGTTGGGTCCACTATAATATGGGGTGTGAACAAGCACTCTCTCCTCTTCCAACATTAGTACTATATTCCTTTGGTGCTCCTCACACTCGCGGGCATAATGTCCTCTCACACCACAGTTGAAGCATCGGCTGCCTCCCCTGGGCGGCCACTCGCCAGTCCCCCTGGCGGTACCACTTGCAGACGTCCCCTGGGTCCTCCTTGGACTCCCTGTCGTCGTGTCCTTGGCTGCAGCACTTGCTCTCGAACCAGGTCCACTGCTCACAGCTTGGGGCTTCCTTCCCGCATCCCTTGAGCTCTTGAACCGGGTTACTTCATTGGGCACACTACTCTTGGGAGAGTCCCCACCCGTCCTCGCTCCTCCTGAACTCCCAAAGTTCCCTCCCGACCTGGGGTAAGGCGAGTGTCTGGGCGGCCCCTCCCTCCTGAGATGTAGTGCCTCCTCCAGCATGTCGGCTCGGTCCGCTGCAGCCTTCAGGTCCTTAATACCTGCTTCTCTCACCCTTACTCGCAACTCAGGATGGAGCAC
>NC_091205.1:34074199-34105042 GCF_040958095.1 Procambarus clarkii | reverse complement strand
TTTAAGAGGGAAACGTTTTTATTGGCGTGTCAATGGGTTGCAGGTTTGTCTTTGGAAGAAGTTGCTGAGAACTTCGAAGCCAGCAGAGAAGGAGTAGTTGAAGAGACTCAAAGGCTGTTGAAGGAGTAGTGTACTCTAAGGAAGAGTAGCCCCACAGTGAAGAGTAGGTCCTCGAGCTGTGAGGAAAAGCAGTGAAGAGGAGTGTCACGTGCTTCTGTAATACCAGTGGCGAAACTCCAGTTCTGTTCGAGGAAACTTCATGGTGTAGCAGCCAGGAGAGCTGTGGAGGACCCTAGTAGAAGTGGTGAAGCACCATAGTTGCTCAAGGAAGACTTCATGGAGTAGCAGCCTGGAGGAGCTGCAGAGGATCCTGGTAGATAAACCCGGAAGAACCTGAAGATATCAGGGTAGTGAACTTCCAGAGGTGGAAGGGAAGTTCTAGTTGATTACTTGTAGGGAGTTGGTAGAGTGTTTTGTTGTCATTAGCGTGCAAGACGCAGTGAAAGGTGAGTGACAGTTTGACATGTTTGTGCCAAGGAGTATTTATACTGAAGTATAGGGATACAGTCGTAGGCTGGATTACCTGCAGAGATATACATATGTGTTCTAGGACTAATAGGGTGATCGATTGATCATTGTTGTATATCAAGGAACATTTATACTAATATTTATGTTATTGCAGCCATACACTGGTTTTCCTTGTATGTGTACATATATGTATTCTCTTGCTGATAGTGCAACATTGTGTTATAAGACTTGACCTACTTGGAGGTTGGTAGTATTAGGTGGTGAATCAGGAGATTGGATACCACTGGATAAGCAGATGATAGAGTTCTGATGGTGTTGGAGTGCAACCTGACTGAAATAGTATAGAGTGTAGGATTCATTATTATTATTATATGTGTGTATGTATTGTATATGTGCTTTGTCCAGTAAATGTATTCAAATTTGCTGGTGTTTGCCCTTGTCCTAGTGAAGCTTCCCAGGAAGTAGGAAAGGAGAGAGAGAGAAAGAACCAAGAACCACAGCTGTGGACAGGATAGAATGGAAAACTAATAAGTCAAAGGGGATTGAGGAGATCATATCACATGAGGAGAGAGTGGGGAGTCACAGCGGCTCGAGTGGGTGTGTGCATGTGACAACGAGGCTAAGTATTGGAGCCGCATCCCCTAAACGTGTGACGTTGAGCCCTTCTCAAAGAGCCAGAAGTGCCCAGGGTGATCTCCTGGTAAAGTATAAGCACTCTACCGAGTTTTGGGTTGGGTTGTCCATAAAGAAGGATCAACGACACCACCCAACCCACAACATAATACAGCCAACAATGTTCATGTTTTGTAGTATTAGTCTTGTCGAGGGCACGAATAAAAAGCCCAAAACCAAACTTAAACATTCCTAAGCCTAGTGTAGCATATACATGTACAATATTAGGCCTAAGATAGCGTATCTTAGGTCGATGATTGCTTGGTGAAGTCAGGTTAAATTCCTCGGTTACTTTTACGTTTTTAAGTAAGCCATTTGGGCTAATTCAGTAATTTAAAACGTGTACTTTTGGGTTCAAAGGTCCATTCTTGTACGTTTGAACAAATTGTTGTTGTAACTACTGTCATGACTGGAGGAGGGCTCGGGGGCAGGAGTAGGATCCCACACCTCACCATATTTCCACCGCTCTACGTCATTGCTATACTCTAAGTAAATCCAACCCAACAACTCTTTGAGTTTAGTTTACCTAAAGTTCAGTGGCTCTTGCCTGTCATCCTTTATGTATATTGGGACTACATTTGTTGTCTTCCATATTTCTGGTAGGTCTCCAGTGGCCTACCATACTCTATGGGGAGTGGCAAGCAAAGTACTTCTGCACACTCTTTCTGTAACCATGGCGAGATTCCGTCCGGACCAACAGCCTTTCTCACGTCCAGATCCAACAAATTCCTCTTAACCACATGTATGGTAATTTCGAACCCTTCTAAGGCCGCCTGGTTTACTGCCACCTCTCCTAGCGCAAGGACTTTACTTCATTCTATTGTGAATACCTCGTGGAATCTCTTGAGTTCTTCACACACACCTGTCATTCTCTGTGTATCTGTCCTCACCCGTTCTAAGTTTCATCACCTGTTTTTTCACTGTTGTTTTTCTCCTGATATGACTGTGGAGCAGCTTTGTTTCGGTCTTGGCTTTATTTGCTATATCATTTTCATACTTTTTCTCTGCTTCTCTTCTCACACTGACATACTCATTCCTGGCTCTCTGGTATATCACTGCTTTCTGATGTTCTGTAATTTCGGAAGTTCTTCTACCCCCTTTTGATCACTTCCTATGCTTCCATACATGTCCTATTATTAAATCATGGATTCTTCTTTTGCTTCTCAATTATTTACTTTTGGGCCGGAATAAACCTGTTTACTGCTTCCTAACACTTCTGGGTGACATAGTTCATCATGTCATGTACGGACTTCATTCTGAATTCTGTGTCCCATGGTATATCCTTTAGGAATGTTCTCATCTCATAATTTCCCTTTGGCACGTCAGCCACTTGCTTTCTAGTTCTTTTTGGAGGGAGATTACTCCTTGCTCTACCAGGTACTCAAAAATCAATACAATGTGATCACTCATTCCTAGGGAAATGTGTGTGTGTTCAGCCTTTCTCTTGATTTGCCACATCGTACACAATACAAAGAGTTAACCTGCCAAGAACGAGCTGCCACAGGACTGGCTGACACAGGACGGAGGTGTTGGAGGAAGTTCGTCATTGTCTGGCCCTGTTACTCGGAAGGCCCAGTGAGTCCCTCCACACGCAGTCACTTACCCAGTCATCTACCTACTTGCGTCTGCCTAATGCTGGTTCCGGAGATCAATGTCCTTACAGCCAACCGGTCTCTAACCAGGCCTCCTAGTTAATGGTTTGGTCAACTAGGATGTTAGGCGCCACTGCAGACAGTCTATATATTGATCAATTCTTTTCTCTTCTTGGGAATGAATAAATGGCCTTTCTTACTTGCAGTGCACAAGGAAGCATTAACTGGTATTGTGGAGGTGATGCTGAGGTAAGTTATCGTCTGGGGAGTGATGCTGAGGTAAGTTATCGTCTGGTGAATGATGCTGAGGAAGGTGGTGGTCTGGGGAGTGAGTGATGGAGGGTGGTGGTCTGGTGAGTGATGCTGAGGACGGTGGTGGTCTGGTGAGTGATGCTGAGGAAGGTGGTGGTCTGGTGAGTGATGCTGAGGAGGGGTGGTCGGTGAGTGATGCTGAGGACGGTGGTGGTCTGGTGAGTGATGCTGAGGACGGTGGTGGTCTGGTGAGTGATGCTGAGGACGGTGGTGGTCTGGTGAGTGATGCTGAGGACGGGGGTGGTCTGGTGAGTGATGCTGAGGACGGTGGTGGTCTGGTGAGTGATGCTGAGGACGGTGGTGGTCTGGTTAGTGATGCTGAGGAAGGTGGTGGTCTGGTGAGTGATGCTGAGGACGGTGGTGGTCTGGTGAGTGATGCTGAGGACGGTGGTGGTCTGGTGAGTGATGCTGAGGACGGGGGGTGGTCTGGTGAGTGATGCTGAGGACGGGGGTGGTCTGGTGAGTGATGCTGAGGAAGTCGACCTCCACAGTCGGTGTGTCTGGGGTCGGCCTCCAACACCTGAACTCGTCAGCTCTGGCAGCAAGCAGACCAGCCAGTCCGCTCAATTAATCGGTCGCTTAATTTTACGTCATCTTATTCAACGTCACAAATGCAACCAATTAACATGAAATAACGGTTTATAAAAATATCCGTTTTCTATGCATCGGAGTCGATGGTTTAGATGGGTTGCTTGAATTCGTACGTTTCTGGTAAAGTAAAATTTTAGTTTTTACATTAGCAAATCAAGAAAACGGGCTGAAGCCGTAGGGTAAACACAGCCTATCGTCAAAACACGGCGTCGGGTTCACAGTTAAGTCAAATTGTGAATTATTAAAATCTGCATAAGTCAGCATTTGATATAGTATACTTAACGACGTTCTAAACTCGCAATGTACTTATTCACTTTCAATCACTATTGCTCTCTCTAAATCTACTTCACTATACCAAACCTAACCTAAACCCACACAATATAGTATTAATCTATTTCCGAAATAAAATTTATTATACAATTTTCAGTAGGTTAGCTGCTATACAAGTCAAATGCTGACTTTAACTTCGTCATATATCAATATGACTTTCAGCTTGGTCTAGAGCAGGGGTGGGGTGGGCTCTTGGCACGCAAACGACATTTTTCCGGCACGCGAAGCCCAAAGCTCATAAAAAAATAATTAAATATATATTCAACTTCGCTGAATTGTATATAAAATGCAATTTTATTAAGTTGAGCGATACCAAATAAAATGCAATAAAGAAACAAACACTGATAACTGTTTAAGTATTAAGAATGAAACAAACATGGCATGTTCACCAACTCGTCCTTCTAATAGCACATCGCATTTAACGTATACTTTACATAAAGCCAAAAACTGTCATACAAGAAAATGATAGCTGCTCACGAAATTGACGTAATATTCCGTTTTCTGTTCGCGGTTCCTCTGGCAAGTTAGAATAAGACACTTTAGTACAATAGTTTTTTGACGTTAGAAACCCTCGTGAGAACGGGCTGATTTCTCAGCCATGTGTCTCTGCGATACACTGATTCACAAGTTTTGTCCCGTTTTGCTGGCCACTCGCCAGGCGGCCACACGTCGACTGACTTCTGCACCATTACTGTAGGAAGGTGCATAATTGTAGTAACTTGATTTGCTTATCCACGAAACGAATTTCATAAAACCTGGGAGGTGTATTCAGTGTAGAAATTTGACATCATTTATTAACCCTTAACATAATATGTAAGAAAGGAGTTGCTGTTTTATGTTAAATAAATACTAAAATATAATTATCAAATACCTTGGTTAACCCTACTAAAAAAATTTTTATGGCGGGTCTACTAGAAAATGTTACATTGCCACGTCACCAATATTAAATTCACCCAAGAATAATATTAATAAATAATCTTTAAAACAGCAGTCTGTGGAATACGATGAATATTTAAAATCACTTTCCTGTGATCAACAGAATCATCTATAAACAAATATATTAAATAAACTAACTCCTCTCGAAATAAAAACCGAACCGTTCTGGACGCGTCCGGAGCAGGAAGGGAGGCGGAGAAGCCATTGTACAGAGACAACGCCATCAAGGTTGACTTCCCGTGAGGCGCACGCAGCGTAGTACTACATATTCCGGCACGTGAAATTGTGACGGCATGACACATTAGTAGCAACTTGACTAGTTTATCACGTTACACGCGACGACACCATAACCACATGGTCAACGAGGAGACAGTTTACATGATTCAGATGTGTCTATTGCTTGTTAACCAGGCTGCATTCTACAAAGACAGCTAAGCTTGTCCGTATCCATAATATTAACCATTCTTGAAATCGTAGAATAGCCAGTAGTAACAAATTTATCAGTCAATTAATTTTGATTTGGTAGAACATATAGAAATATTCAAATTTGATCTTTAACAATCCAAGTTTGTAAAGGAGGCTACTAGTGGGATGAAATTGAAAATATACAGTACGCTCTCTAAAGAAATAATTTAATATCAAATTAAATTTAACTTATTTAATAAATAAATGAATAACTAAACTGAATAAAATTTCTAGGTTTTCCCCATATTTCAGGGTAATTACGATAAGATTGTCTGAGCTGCTTAATTTTTATGTATTACTCATAAGGGATTAAGAATTAATCCCAGAATATAATAGTTTTCTTTATTTTATTGTGCTTTAGCCAAGTAAAACGACTGAGTGTGGGTGCTGGAATATATTTGGAAAACTTGAAAAAACTTATGGCTGATTAATCTGATATATATAAGAAAAAAGATTCAGAATTATTGTTTAGTCTTTTGCTGATATTAGCATTTTTTACCTTCAATCGTGTGGCTGTATATGCCAGCGAGAATTGCATTTAAAGGCTAATAAAAAAATAACCGTGCTATCAACAGGGAAGAACGACCATTATTAATTTCGGTAGTAAATTTTACATTCATGCAATCTTACACGACTTAAAATATTCACTCGTGGAATATACTTTGATTGTACCGCACTAGTGTGATATTTGATTATTTGAAAAGTTCTCCCAATACTTAAGGCAGAAAATAATAACACGCTCCCCAAAATTTCGTTTGGTATGCGAGAAAATTTTGCATCAAAGATTTGGAGATTTTGGCGCGCACATTTAAAAAGGCTGTCCCTGTCTTAGAGGATGGGCTGAGGAAATGAGATGAACATATCAGTCAGCTAACTACTGTTACCTAACCATACAGCTCAAACTTTGGAGTTATAGAACCGTATGTCGTAAAGGTACGCTTTGAATGATCACAAAGCAGATAATTAAAGTTCAATTGAACTTCCAAACTTGAAAGTCGGGACAGACGAAACGAAGTTCAGTGAGATTTTTTAGCTTATTAGATTTAACATTTTGTTCTTATTAATACATTTAGCCTTTAACTACTGTTAATAGATGTAGCCTTTGTGATATCGTTAGTAGATGTAGCATTTACCTGTTGTTAATACATTGTCTTTTCCTGTTGCTAACAGATTAATTTTTACTGTTGGTAACAGATTTAAGCTTTTTACTGTTAATACGAGAATAAATATATTGCTTTTAAGTCTGAAAATATATAATGTAATTATTCTGTCTCATCGCAGAAAAGTACATTGTTCTTATTGGGATTATGAATGTTCATCTTTTGCTCATACTCTCCTGATCTACCCAAGCTTCTAATGACTTCCCTCGCCTTCATGAAAGTTATTTAATCTGATATTCTTGAATTTAATCAAAGTGTTCACTTACACAATATTCTTTAATGTTCTCTATTCTTTAATTATTCAAATGAACATTCAGTCACAATTTGCGTTGGAATAAATTAGTAACAATATTTGAGTCTTTGAAAGTCATCTTTAATTTAGGTGCGTGGTTTTCCTCCCAACAGAGATGGTGCACAATGGTTACAACAGAATTAACGCTATTAACGGAAACAATGGTAATAATGGCGAGGTAAATCTTGGTGGTGAGGACAGGAGGGCGCAGGCGCCGCACCTGGAGGCCTTGGCGGAGTCAGCGGTGTTGACGGTCCTGACTGGGGCCACAAAGAAGAGGTCTTGGCAGGGGAACAAGGCGCACATCACGCACATAGTTCACGCCCACCTCCCTCACATCGTCCGCCAGCGTATGCAGGTGTGTGTTCGCCTCTACACTTGTTTTACTCTTAAGTTTTCTCTTTGCTTCCATATTTATCTCGACTCTTATTTTTCATTTCCGCTTTGTCCTCTATTTCCCGTTTCTGAAATATTCGCTTGTTCTCTCTTCATTATGTTCAATCTTGCGTGTCCTCAACTCTTCATAGCGTTCCCGTCCTCTTACTTAATTATTTTCATTTCTCTTTTTTTACTTTCTTTTTCTTTCTATTTCTTTTACTTTTATTTTTTCTTTCTTCTACCCAGTTTTAAATTAAAATTTTGGTGGTTAATCAGCAGCAGGAAAATATAATAAAAGCTGTTCATCAGACCTTTTATTTAAGCCTGGTCCTTCTGTTTTTTTTCAAGCCTGGTTCTTCTCTCTTTTTCAAGCCTGGTCCGTCTCTCTTTTTCAAGCCTGGTCCTTCTCTCTTTTTTTCAAGCCTGGTCCTTCTCTCTTTTTTTCAAGCCTGGTCCTTCTCTCTTTTTTTCAAGCCTGGCCCTTCTCTCTTTTTTTTCAAGCCTGGTCCTTCTCTCTTTTTTTTCAAGCCTGGTCCCTCTCTCTTTTTTGTTCAAGCCTGGTCCTTCTCTCTTTTTTTCAAGCCTGGTCCTTCTCTCTTTTTTTCAAGCCTGGTCCTTCTCTCTTTTTTTCAAGCCTGGTCCTTCTCTTTTTGCCTTAACAGCTCCTTTCGAAGCCTAGGTTTATCATTTGCTTTATTGTAAGTTTGACTATATTTAATAGCAAGCAAATTTTATGCCGGGTGGTGAGTGAAGTTGGAGTCTCTCCTATGGTCTGCATCTTTGATTTCCTCGTCTGACTGGATTTAACAAAAAATTATGAAACATTTGATGCGTGTCAGGAGAGGAATGAGTAATTGCTGATGGAGTGTTCATTGAGCTGAGGGAAATGGCCAGTGGTGCCACCTTGATGTTTAGATTTCATCCGTTAATAACATATTTCTGATGTTCACGTGAGGACCGGCCTAGACGGGTCGAGGCTTGAGCTGACCCTTCACGGATCTCTACCCTGTCCAAAAGTCGGGATGGGATAATGGACAGGTGTTTCCAAATAGTGGAGCATACTCGAGGTGTGAGCTAACTTTATAATCAGAGGTGCAGCCACAGATGTCGAGCAGGTGCAGAAGCAGCCTGTGAGTCTTCATGGCCATTATATAAAATAATATTTGTCACCACCCCTCACTTTTATCTTCCCTCTCCTTTCTATCCTCTTTCAGCTTTCCTTTCTCTAGTATCCTGTTATTGTAGCGCGAAGGAAGGAAGCGGGACACGTTCGTGGCGCCACGGGTGTTGAAGACAAATTAAGCCGGGGGTTTTCTTTTATATTTCATATTAAACACAAAAATATTTTGCATTTAAGAAAACAGAAATTATCGGAAGCTAATAACTGCTAAAAGTGTCCAGTTATAGAAGAGAGAACATAAGAATGTGAAGAATGTTGATGATGGGGAAACTTTTGGCTAGCATTGCCGCGTCTCAAAATACTGCAGTGGCCTGCTTCTGTAGCGTCTTTTCCGGTAGAGACGTGTAGACATTACTGTAGCGGTTACGTAGAGATGTGTAAATATTACTGTAGAGACTTTTCATTAGAGACATGTAAACAATACTCTACTGTCTTGTCCTGTAGAGACTTCCATATTACTTGAGTGGTCACGTAGAGACTTGTAGATATTACTGTTGTAGTCTGGTAGAGACTTGTAAACATTGCTGTAGTGGTACTCAAGCGTCCTAACATGCACTGCCTGGCCCTGCACCTCCTTGACAACCTTTACAGTAAGAGGTCATCCGTAATCCACCTGTGCCAGTATTATGGTACTTGGTAACTTGGTTGAGCAGCTGCTGTTGCCGGCGTAGCGAAGGTCTGCAAGTGTGACTCGGCTGTCACCATGAAGCAGTGGGTGATGATGGCACTCCAGCGTCAGGTGCCACCATGAAGCAATGGTTTACCATGTCATTGACAACGTTAGCTTTGTAAACTCTCTATTTTGTCAGAATTGCACCAATCAGTAATATCCAGCAAGACATTGCAGCAACGAAAGGTATATATCGTGTCGACCTGTATTGACGGATGGCAGTTTAATTGTTGCAGAAGCTGTAATGTATATATATATATATATATATATATATATATATATATATATATATATATATATATATATATATATATATATATATAAAATGCACCAAGTTGCAAGGCTGTTCATTTTAATATTGTGTTGCACGAGAAAGTTGCATATATTTTACAATTGCAGTTCTGGACACAAAATGTTGCATAAACCTGCTATGAATATTTGACGACGTGTAAATATTTTTGGTTGAGGAACGTAACTGGTGTTGTGAAAGAGCCTATTATTTTTGTGTTGCAGGAGAAGGAGTCTATTATTTATGTTACAGAAGCAATAACATATTGTCTGTGTTGCAGGGGTCTATTATCTTTGTGTTACAGAAGCATTAGCCTATTATTTCAGTGTTTCAGGAGCCAATTTTCTCTGTTACAGGAGCAGGAGCCTATTAGCTGTGTGTTACTGGAAGGGGAAGGGAATGTTACTGGAGCAGTAGCCTTTTGTGTGTGTTGCAGGAGCCAATTATATCTGTTGCAGGAGCATGAGGGTAATCAGAAAGTGTTTGCAGAAGCATGAGGGTAATCAGAAAGTGTTGCAGGAGCATGAAGGTAATCAGAAAGTGTTGCAGGAGCGGGTGCTACGTGACTGGCGGGTGTACGACACAGTGAGTCTGAGGCTGCTGGATCTGCTCTTCTCTGCTACGACCACTTCTCTTCGTCTCGTCCACGTCAGGACCTTCTACCGCGACGACCTCATTAGTCTCCTGCCTCGCCTCGCCGGCCTCAGGGAACTGAGCTTTCAGGTGTGTGGGTGTTCGCTTCTTTAGGTGTGTGCTCAGTGTTTTGTGATTATTTCATTCATATGTGTCATTACCATCATGTATGTGCTACTTCATCCATGTGTTGTCGTCTAGATGAGTTCTTATCATCAAGGTGTGTGTGTTATCTTGTTTAGGTGTGTGTCCTCTCATCCGTGTCTGTGCGCGCGCGCGTGTGTACTCGCCTACTTGTGTTTGCGGGGGTTGAGTTTCGGCTCTTTGGTCCCGCCTCTCGACTGTCAAGGTTCCTAACTCTATTGGATTCAATCATATCTACACTTGAAATTGTGTATGGAATCTGCCTCCACCACATCACTGCTTAATGCAATCCATTTGTTAACTATTGACACTAAAACGTTCTTTCTATTGTCTATGGCTCATTTGGTTACTAAATTTCCACCTGCGTTCCCTAGTGTGTGTTTGTGTGTACTCGCCTATTTGTGTCTGCAGGATCGAGCATTGACTCTTGGATCCCGCCTTTCGAGCATCGGTTGTTTACAGCAATGACTCGGGTCCTATTTCCCTATCATACCTAGTTTTAAAATTATGAATAGTATTTGCTTCCACAACCTGTTCCTTAAGTGCATTCCATTTTTCCACTACTCTCACGCTAAAAGAAAATTTCCTAACATCTCTGTAACTCATCTGAGGTTCCAGCTTCCACCCATGTTCCCTCGTTCTGTTACTATTCCGCGTGAACATTTCGTCTATGCCCACTGTCAATCCCCCCTGAGTATTTTATACGTTCCTATCATGTCACCCCCCCTCTCCCTTCTTTTTTTCTAGTGTCGTAAGGCACAGTTCCTTCAGGCGCTCCTTATACCCCATCCCTTGTAACTCTGGGACGAGTCTCGTTGCAAACCTCTGGACCTTTTCCTGTTTCCTTATATGTTTCTTCAGATGGGTACTCCATGATGAGGCGGCATACTCTAAGACTGGCCTCAGGTAGGCAGTGTAGAGCCCCCTAAATGCCTCCTTACTTAGGTTTCTGAATGATGTTCTAACTTTTGGCAGAGTTGAGTACGCTGCTGTCGTTATCCTATTTATATGTGCTTCAGGAGATAGATTAGGTGTTACGTCCACGCCCAGGTCTCTCTCTCGCGTCGTTACAGGTAGGCAGTTCCCCTTCATTGTGTACTGACCTTTTGGTCTCCTATCACGTTATTTTCTGTGACTCTAAAAGTGCTCTGCTATCCTTAAATAACCCATCACAATGTATGTCGGAAATAGCTTGTAATATTAAATGGAATGTAATTTTTGCCAATGACAATAACTCTTGTATAAAATTTGTGTGAATCCCATCCCATGTTGGAGTTGGAAAACATGACTTTGTAGATCGATTGGCCAATGAGGCTTGCAGGAAAGAAAACATTGATTATGACTTTGGACTATCTAATGCAATTATTAGAACTATACAAATTAAAGAAATTAATTCAGATTTAGAAGAACTAAGAAATGTCCAGAGACCTGAAAGCTGCAGTATTAAAAGTTATGACAAGTTTTGTAATAATAGGTATTTGTATGGTCAGCACAGTAACCGGACCAGGCAATGTGATATAGTCATTGCGCGAATTCACCTTGGCTATAGACATATCTGGCAGGCACCAGAATATTCAGATTGTAAACTCTGTGATAAACCTTTAGTGCATTCACTATAACACTATATTGTTGAATGTGAAACCGTAAAGGACTTTAGACCTCCTGGCCTATTGTACCACCAACTGAGTAACTATTTCATTGACTCAGGTGTCCTGGACGACATCCTAACAATTTACCCAAAACTTGCTTGTCCATTTTAAAGAATGAAGAACGATTTTTATTTATATTACTTCTAAGCTGCATCACTTACGAACCCATTCCTGCCCTTGTGTGGCAGTGCACAATAGAAAGTGGTTTTCATATATCCATACATTAAAACATTGATTGTAATATGATATATATGTACTTCCGCCTACAGTTTAGACCTATTGTCTTATGTATGACCCTCTGTCCTGTGTGACAGAGAATACCAGCATTATCCTCACTTTAATAAGACTTAATCGAAATCCTCAGATTAGGCAAATTGTAATTAATTTTCTCAATAAAGATGTTATTAATAAATTAATAGTCCCATTTCCATAACTTTGCGTTTGCTCGTGTGTGTTGTATTCAGTTGTATTCACCTAGTTGTACTTGCGGGGGTTGAGTTCTGCTCTTTCGGCCTGCCTCTCAACTATCAATCAACTGTGTCTACTACTACTACTATTTTTTTTCTCCATCTCACACACACACACACACACCAGGAAGCAGCCCGTGACAGCTGACTAACTCCCAGGTACCTATTTACTGCTAGGTAACAGGGGACATAGGGTGAAAGAAACTCTGCTCATTTGTTTCCGCCTCCACTGGGAATCGAACCCGGAACCTTAGGACTACGAATCCGAAGCGCTGTCCTCTCAGCTGTCAGGCCCCTAATTTGCCACTTGACGCTCCAAGGACTTAATTTATCTAGATCAATTTGAAGGGCATGACAATCGTCTGAGTCTCCTATCTTCCCCGGTATCTTGGCATCATCCGCAAACATGTTCATATAATTCTGTATTCCTTTTGGTAGATCGTTTATTTAGACGATGATCATTACTGGTGCAAGAACTGAACCATGTGGTACTCCAATAGTAACACTCCTCCAGTCAGGTATATCGTCTCAGACATATGAGGGCGGTAATCAGTCAGTTAGAAAAAATTTCATCTATGTCGGAAGTATGTCACTCCTCCAGCATGTTCTAGTCTCAAGAACAGCCTCTTTTGTGGGATTCTGCCAAAAGCCTTTTCTTTAAGTTCAGATAGACACAGTCAAACTAACTATCTCTTTCCTGTAGTATCAATGTGGCTCTATCATAAAAACTAAGTAGATTTGTTACTCAGCATCTTATGTTCGAAAATCATACTGTCTGCTGTGTTATTATGTCATAACTCCAGGTGTTCTACCCATTTGGCTTAACTATTGTTTTGCCTACTACGCTTGTTAATGACACGGGCCTATAATTTAGAGGGTCAACTCGGCTATCATTTTTATAGATTGCAAGTTGTGTGTGTGTGTACTCGCCTATTTGTGCTTGCGGGGGTTGAGCTTTGGCTCTTTGGTCCCGCCTCTCAACAGTCAATCAACTGGTGTACAGGTTCCTGAGCCTACTGGGCTCTATCATATCTACATTTGAAACTGTGTATGGAGTCAGCCTCCACCACATCACTGCCTAGTGCATTCCATTTACTAACTACTGACACTGAAAATATTCTTTCTAATGTCTCTGTGGCATTGATTGTGTGTGAGGGGGGGGGGAGGGGGTGGGGGAGGGGGGGACATCAGCGTGCGTGTGCAGACATCTGTAACAGGGTAATCTAATATTCAGCATCATGAGATAAACTGAAGTAACGCTCAGCTTAAGGTAAGACGATACACCCCCCCCCTCCCCCACCCCCAACGCCACAACTACCATCTCCTTGTTCGGTTGGAACTAGCCCAAACTAGCACTGAAGCTTAGAAAACCAAACTTAACGTAATTTTTGGTGCAATAAATTATTCCTGTGTGGCTCATTACATCTCTTGTTAAGGTTGACGGGGCTGTTGGTACATGTCTGTGTGGTCGCAGGACTCCACCTGGACGCTGAGCCAACGGCAGCTGGGGCTGGCTGCTCACGCCCTCACCACCATGGTGCATCTCCGTGTCCTGAAGCTGCAGTACTGCGGCCACAACCTCCTGCTGGCCACCCTCGGCGCCCACTGCCCCAACCTTCAGGTGTGTGTGTGTGTGTGTGTAAGGGGGGGGGGGGGAGTATTTACTCTGTCTGCAGGATCAAGCTGTTAGATCTTGGACCTCGCCTTTCTAACAAATGGCTGTCTAATCTGCTGACTCCCGACCCATATTACTTTCTCTCTCTCTCTCTCTGTAAAGAATCCTTCAGAACCTTGTATACCACATATGTAAGACCAATCAGAGAGTATGCAGCCCCAGCATGGAGCCCGTACCTAGTCAAGCACAAGACGAAGCTGGAAACCGTTCAGAGATATGCCACCTAGACTAGTCACAGAACTAAGAGGCATGAGTTATGAGGACAGGCTGCGTGAACTGCACCTCACGTCGCTGGAAGACGGTAAAGCTCGGGGAGACATGATCACCACATACAAAATTATCAGGGAAATTTACAGGGTAGACAAGGATGAATTATTTAACATGGGTGGTACACGCACAAGGGGACACAGGTGGAAGCAGGGTACCCAAATGAGCTACAGAGACATTAGAAAGAACGTGTCAGTGTCAGAGTAGTTAGTACATGGAATATACTAGGAAGTGATGTGGTGGAGGCTGACTCCATACACAGTTTCAAATGTAGATATGATAGAGCCCAGTAGGCTCAGGAATCTTTACATCAGTTGATTGATGGTTGAGAGGTGGGACCAAAGAGCCAGAGCTCAACCCCCGCAAGCACAACTAGGCAAGTACAACTAGGTAAGTACAGAGGAAGCAGCCCGTTAAAGCTGTCTAACTCCCAGGTACCTACCTACTGCTAGGTACCAGAGGCATCAGAGTGAAAGAAACTCTGCCCATTTGTTTCTGCCATCGCCGGGGATTGAACCCGGACCCTAGGATTAAGAGTCCATAGCGCCCTCCACTCTGCTATCAGGGCCCCCCCCCCCACTGTTTTTTTTTTTTTTGTGTGTGTACTCGCCTAGTTGTACTCACCTAGTTGTGCTTGCGGGGGTTGAGCTCTGGCTCTTTGGTCCCGCCTCTCAAGCGTCAATCAACAGGTGTACAGATTCCTGAGCCTATTGGGCTCTATCATATCTGCACTTGAAACTGTGTACCCCCTCCCCGCTCAGCTCGTTGTCGCCGTGTGGGGGCTTCGTGGGCGGCTGCCGGAGTGTGATGCTCCTTCGGACAGTCCTCTGTCCTTTTCTAGCCTTGTGCTCCTGCTGCCGTCCTCTCCAATTCTGCTGGGCACCTTTTCCTTTTCCTTCTGTTTCGTTTTTCTCCCCCCTCTTCTCCTATCTGCTTGGCGTTTCCTGCCGACCTTTTGCTCGTTCTGGTTCTTCCATGGACTTCTTCTATTTTGACGCCCGGGTGCTTGAGGAGGCATACTCATGCACCCGTAGAACTGCAGTACCCGACGTCGAGAGCGAGGGGAACCTTTTATTGTCAATCCCCACTTCGTCACTGAACCCGATCTCGACGGACTGTCGGTTTCTTAAGGTGGCGTTTGTGGGGCGTATACTCACGACGCACCCCTAGGAGGCCCCGACAAGATCGGCGATAGCTTCTTGTTGGGTGTCCTGCCTCTAATTGTGGCTCCATGGTGGGTGTGGGGGCACATTCGTGAGTGAATTTTTCTTTTCGTCACGATGAAAACCCCTGTTTCGGCTGCTTCTGGCTTCCCTTCTCAGGCTCGTGGGGTGGGCGACCAAGCCCCCGAGTCGGTCCGTATTGGAAGACCGGGCTCTGTAGCCTCCGCTGCATTGGGCCCCGACCTTGCTCCTCCTTTGGCCTCTCTGACTCCTTCCCCTGGCTCCCTTCCCTCCTCTGTGGTTGGGTCGAGCCCCAAGCCCCCAGTGGTGACTACCTCGTCCCCTGGCGCGGCTCCTTCTCTAGTTGTAACTACTGCGCCTTTTAACCCCTCTCTCTCTGGGGGTTCTCACCGCCGTCCTCGTCACGGCCGCCCTCGCTCGATTCCTTCCAGTTCTGCTACCTATCAAGCCTTGTTTGGTCCCGCTTCGTGGGCCAAATATTTTGATCTCCTCCCTCTTGATTCTGCGCCTCCTGACGATTTCTCCCTTCATCGACATCTCATTGATTCCGTGGATGCCTCCATTACTTTCAACCCCACTCGTCTCGGTACACGTGTCGTTGCTGCTCCTTCTCAGGATGCTGCTTCCCGCTTGGCTGCCTTGTCCTGCCTTGGCGAGACCCCCGTTCGGGTCTCGAAAAACGCTCAGTTGAATGCCAGTGTTGGCACTATTTTGCTCCCGCCCCATGTTGCAACCGGTGTTCGGGACCTGCGCGACTGCCACGACGATATTCGACATATCCTCGCTGCCCAGGGCCATTCTATTCTCCAGGTGGACACGTTTACTCGTCCCCCTCGTGGTAGTCGCCGTCAACCCCCTCCGGGTTGTGAAGATTACCTTTGATGGTAGGACCCTTCCACCCTCTGTCATTCTTGCTGGTGCCAGGTGCTCTGTCCAGGAGTACATTCCTTCTCCTCGGCTCTGCAACAAGTGCTGGAGGTTTGGGCATGGTGCCCTCCGCTGCTCCGGGACTGTCTCTCTCTGTCCTTTGTGTGGTGGCGAAGGTCACTCTAAGTCGGAGTGCACTTCTCCCCAGGCTCGTTGCCTCAACTGCGGTGAGGCCCATCCTACCTTCTCCCGTGCGTGTGTCCATTACAAGCTTGAGGCAGCCGTCCTCAACCTGAAGCACCGGGAGCGTTTATCTTTTCCTGAGGCGAGGCGCCAGGTTCGCCGGCTCCCGCCTTATGCTAATATCTCTTATGCTCGCGTGTTGCGCTCTTCCTCTCCTCGTCCTTCCCGCCTTCCTCAGACTCACAACCGTTTCCGGGCCTTGGACCCTGATGCGCCCACTGCCCCCTCCTCTGTTCCTTCGGGTTCTCTCCCGAAGGATCCTCCTCCTGGTCCTCTGTCTGGGGTTCCCCTTCCTTCTACCCGGTCTGTTGTGTCTTCTGTGTCTTCTTCCTCGTCCCCCTCCGGTCCTCCTTCCCATCCTCTTCCTCCATCTATCAGCTCTCCCCACCGCCTGTCGGTGCGGGCGGATGTCCATCGCTCTCCTACCGGCCGTCGTGTGTGCTCTCGTTCGGCTTCTCCGGTTGAGACACTGGAATCCGTTGCCCGGTACGTAGTTGCTGGGACACCGGTCTCTTTAAGTCAGAAGCGTAAGCCTGGCTCCTCTCCTTCCTCTTCCCCAGCGGGTAAGAAGGCTTCGCTTTCTTCCTCAGCTCCTCCTTCTGGCTCTGTTGCTCCTTCCCCTCCCGTTTCAGTGCTTGCGCCCCCTGTTCCTGCTATGGAGGTTTCTTTGGACCCTGCTTCCCTTTCGGTTGCTGCTCTTGCTGGGGTGCGCTCCCCTCTTTCTACTCCCCCTCCTCCTGCTGCTGTCCTTGACGGATCCTCTCCGTTGTCTCCTCCTCTTCCTCCTCCTCCTCCTCCTCCTCTTCCTCCTCCTCCTCCTCCTCCTCCTCCGGACCCTGCCCGCCCACCTCTGATCTGTTCTCCCGTTTCCTTCCCTCCGTCTTTGCTCAGTTTACCCATGCCCCCTAACCCTGACTTTGCTGACCCTGATCCCGACCCTGATATTCTTTAACGTGCTCTGTTGCTCTTTCGCCTTTGTTTCTTCCTTGTTCTCTGCTTTTGTCCTTTCTCTTCTCGTCGTTGTCCATTCTTCAATGGAACGTTCGAGGTTATTACGCCAATTTCCTCGAACTCCAACTTCTGGTTTCGCGGTTTTCGCCCCTTTGTGTCTGTCTCCAGGAGCCAATGCTTGGTGCTCGTCCTGGTCGTTTTCGTGGCTATTCCTTTCTCTCCCCCCCCCCCAGCCATTGCTGGGGCTTCTAATTCTTCTGCTCTCTTGATTCGGGCTGATGTTCCCTTTGTTCCTTTACTTTTTCCTTCGCCTCTCCATTGTTCTGCTGCTCGTATCTTTGTGGGGAAATGGTACACAGTTTGTTCCATTTATCTCCCCCCGAGTGTCCCGCTCTCTCTTCCTGATTTGAAACACCTCCTAGACTCCTTGCCGGAGCCTGTGCTCCTGCTGGGTGACTTCAATTGTCGTCATTCTCTTTGGGGTGACGTTCTGACGAATACCCGGGGTCGCCTCCTTGAGCCGTTTCTCCTCTCTTCTTCCCTGTCTCTTCTGAATTCTGGTGAGCCCACTCATTTGGACTCTCGAACTCGCACCCTTTCTTGTCTTGATCTTTCTCTCTGCTCTTCTTCTCTTTCCTTAGATTTCACGTGGCAGGTTCTTGATGACCTCCATGGAAGTGATCATTTCCCCATCCTTGTTTCCTTTTTCTCTTTTCGCCCTTCCCTCTCTTTCCCTAGGTGGCAGTTTGCTAAGGCGGACTGGATCCCTATTTTCCCTCAGTGCTACTCTCTCTGACCTCTCCCTTCTGCCCCTCTCTCGCGCTCTCCTCCTTTTTCATGACACTGTCTTCGACGCTGCCCTCCGCTCTATTCCTCGCTCTTCCTCTCGGGGTCCACAGAAGTGCGTTCCCTGGTGGAATGCGGACTGTGCTCGGGCTGTCCGCTGTAAGCGTGCAGCCTGGAAGAAGCACCGCCGTAGGCAGACGACCGATTCTTTTCTTTTCTTTCGGAAAGCGAGTGCGGTGGCCCGTAGGGCCGTCCGTACGGCTAAACGTGAATGTTGGGCATCTTATGTCTCGACAATTACGTCCGAAACCCCTCTGGCCCAGATCTGGAAGCGTATCCGCAAGATAGCGGGTAAGTTCGTTCCCGATGTTTCACCGGTCCTTCACCTCCATGATACTCTTGTGGCGGACCCGTTGCAGGTCGCTTCCGAACTGGGTTCCCACTTTTCTTCTGTTAGCTCTGGTCTTCATCTTCCCCAATCTTTCCTTCTTCGTAAACCTGTCCTTGAGTCTCGTCCTTTAGATTTCTGCACTCATCTTCAGCTTCCCTATAATGATCCCTTCTCTCTCTCTGAACTTCGTTCTGCCCTGGCCCTCTGCGGTTCTACGGCGGCGGGCTCCGATGGTATTCATTATGAGATGCTTCGCCATCTCCCTCCGAGCACGTCTCAGTATTTACTGAGTCTGTATAATCGGATCTGAGAGTCGTCGTCAGTCCCTGAGGACTGGCTCGATGCCGTTGTCCTCCCTGTTCGCAAACCGGGGTCTCTGGGTACTTCCCCTAAGGACTTTCGCCCTATTGCTCTCACAAGTTGTGTCTGCAAACTCTTTGAACGTATGGTTAACGTTCGTCTGATGTGGTTCCTGGAACACCATCACCTCCTCTCCCCTTCTCAATTTGGTTTCCGCAAGTGCCGCAGCACGACAGATGTCCTGGTGAACTTGGAGGTCTATATTCGTACTGCTTTTGCTGCGAAGACCTCCGTTGTTGCCGTCCTTTTTGACCTAGAAAAGGCTTACGACACCACTTGGCGTTATCATATCCTATCTCAACTTCATTCTTTTGGCCTTCGTGGTCATCTCCCTCTCTTTCTCCGCAGCTTCCTCTCTCGTCGTTCCTTTCGGGTGCGCCTTGGTACCGCTCTGTCTCCCTCTTTTCAGCAATACGAAGGTGTGCCCCAGGGTAGTGTTCTGAGCACTACTCTTTTTCTGGTTGCCCTCAATGGTCTTCTTTCCTCTCTTCCTTCTGGTGTCTTCTCCGCTCTCTATGTCGATGATCTTACCCTTTGTTGTCAGGGTGATGATTCGCCTCTCCTTCAACGCCGGCTTCAACTTGCAATTGATGCCGTGTCGTCTTGGGCCACAGGTCATGGCTTCAAGTTCTCTACTTCTAAGACTTGTGCCAAGACTTTTACGTGGAAACGGGTTGTTCTTCGTCCCTCTTTGTCACTTTATGGTCATCCCCTTGAATACAAAGATTCCGCGAAGCTTTTGGGGTTATTCCTTGACACTCGTTTGTCTTGGTCTCCCCATATCTCTTACCTCCGTGTTGAGTGCTCTAAGGCCCTTACCCTCCTTCGGGTCTTGTCCCATACTTCTTGAGGGGCAGATAGGCGCACTCTCCTTGCTTTACATTCCTCTCTCGTCCTGTCTAAGCTCGATTATGGTTGCCCTGCTTACTCGTCTGCTTCTCCTTCTACTCTTCGCCGTCTTGATGCTTTGCACCATACTGGGTTGCGCCTCAGTTCTGGTGCCTTTCGTTCGACTCCCGTCCTTAGCTTGTATGTTGACACTGGCTTCCTGTCTCTCCAGGACCGCCGTGATCGCTACTGTCTTCGCTATCTTGCGCGGTCCTTGCAACATCCTTCCTCTCGCCTCTGTCGTGCTTTAACTTTTACCCCTCCTGCGGTTCCTGTTCCTCTTCACCACCTCCCTCTTTCTGTCCGGTTATCTCGCCTACAGGATTCTCTTTCCGTTCGTATTTCTGGTGTTTCTCCTCGTGTTGTTCCTTCTTTGCCCCCGTGGAGGGTCCCTCTTCCGCGGTTTTGTACATCCTTCACTCGTATCACTAAAGCTTTTAGCCCTCCTACGGTTCTAAAACGCCTTTTCCTTGAGCACTTTTCTTCTCACTCCCGCTCCGTTTCTGTCTTCACCGATGGGTCTAAGTCAGCGGACGGTGTTGGCTACTCTGTTGTTTTTCCTGATCGCACTTATATGTGTCGCTTGCCTCCGGAGACTAGCATCTTTACAGCGGAACTTTATGCTATTCTCTATGCTCTTCGTCTCCTGCTTTCTCGTTGTCAGTCTTCCTTTGTGGTTGTTGTTGACTCTCGTAGTGCCCTCATGGCTCTCGGGTGCTTTAATCCAGTTCATCCAGTAGTTGTCGAGATCCAGCATTGGCTGTTTCTCGTTCACAGTAAATTTAAGTCGGTTGAGTTTTGTTGGGTTCCCAGCCATATTGGCGTGTCTTTAAATGAGCGTGCGGATGCTGCCGCTAAGGAAGCTGTCCACTCTTGTCCCATCTCTCGTAAAGGCATTCCGTATTCCGACTTTTACCCGGTTATCCATTCCTCAGTCCTTACCCGTTGGCAGGCTTCTTGGTTGTCTGTTACTGGTAACAAGCTACGTACTCTTAAATGTTGTGTTTCCTCGTGGCCGTCCTTCCACCGTAACCGGCGGTGGGAAACAGCTCTGGCGAGGTTGCGTATTGGCCATACTCGCTTAACCCATGGTCACTTGATGGAGCACCGCCCTGCTCCTTATTGTCCTAGTTGCCTTGTCCCTCTTACGGTCGTGCATGTCCTTCTTGAATGTCCTGACTTCCGGGACGAGCGTGTGTCTTGCTTTCCGACCGCCCCTCGCGGTCACCTGTCCCTCGATAGAATTCTTGGTGACTCGGATACTTTTGATATCGTTCGCCTTATGCGTTTTTGTTCTCGTATTGGCATCCTTGGTGATATTTAGCGCCCTCTGATTATTTTGCGTATTTGATGGTGCTACATAGCCTTCCCGGTTTGGTGCCTTCTTTTGATAATTACTTACTTGAAACTGTGTATGGAGTCAGCCTCCACCACATGACTTCCTAATGCATTCCATTTGTCAACCACTCTGATACTAAAAAAGTTCTTTCTAATATCTCTGTGGCTCATTTGGGCGCTCAGTTTCCACCTGTGTCCCCTTGTGCGTGTGCCCCTTGTGTTAAATAGCCTGTCTTTATCTACCCTATCAATTCCCTTGAGAATCTTGAATGTGGTGATCATGTCCCCCCCTAACTCTTCTGTCTTCCAGCGAAGTGAGGTTTAATTCCCATAGTCTCTCCTCGTAGCTCATACCTCTCAGCTCGGGTACTAGCCTGGTGGCAAATCTTTGAACCTTTTCCAGTTTAGTCTTATCCTTGACTAGATATGGACTCCATGCTGGGGCTGCATACTCCAGGATTGGCCGACATATTTGGTATACAAAGTTCCGAATGATTCTTTACACAAATTTCTGAATGCCGTTCGTATGTTGGCCAGCCTGGCATATGCCGCTGATGTTATCCTCTTGATATGTGCTGCAGGAGACAGGTCTGGCGTGATATCAATTCCCAAGTCTTTTTCTTCCTCTGACTCCTGAAGATTTTCCTCTCCCAGATGATACCTTGTATTTGGCCTCCTGCTCCCTTCACCTATCTTCATTATATTACATTTGGTTGGGTTAAACTCTAACAACCACTGGTTCGACCATTCCTGCAGTTTGTCTAGGTCTTCTTGAAGCCTCAAACAGTCCTCTTTTGTCTTAATCCTTCTCATAATTTTGGCATCGTCTGCAAACATTGAGAGAAATGAATCTGTACCCTCCGGGAGATTATTTACATATATCAGAAACAAGATAGGACCTAGTACAGAGCCCTGTGGGACTCCACTGGTGACTTCACGCCAATCGGAGGTCTCACCCCTCACCGTATCTCTCTGCTTCCTATTGCTTAGGTACTCCCTTATCCACTGGAGCACCTTACCAGCTACACCGGCCTCTCTCTCCAGCTTATGTACCAGCCTCTTATGCGGTACTGTGTCCAAGGCTTTCCGACAATCCAAGAAAATGCAGTCCACCCAGACCTCTCTTTCTTGCTTAATCTGTGTTACCTGGTCATAGAATTCTATTAAGCCAGTCAGGCAAGATTTACCCTCCCTGAACCCATGTTGTCGATTTGTCACGAATTCCCTTCTCTCCAGATGTGCTACCAGGTTTTTCTCACGATCTTCTCCATCACCATGCATGGTATACAAGTCAAGGATACTGGCCAGTAGTTCAGTGCCTCTTGCCTGTCGCCCTTTTTGTATATTGGGACCACATTCGCCGTGTTCCATATTTCTGGTAGGTCTCCCGTCTCCAGTGACCTACTATACACTATGGAGAGCGGCAAGCAAAGTGCCTCTGCACACTCTTTCAGTACCTATGGCGAGATCCCGTCTGGACCAACAGCCTTTCTAACATCCAGGTCCAGCAGGTGTCTCTTGACCTCCTCTCTCGTAATTTCAAACTCTTCCAAGGCCGCCTGGTTTACTTCCCTTTCTCCTAGCACAGTGACCTCACCTTGTTCTGTTGTGAAGACCTCTTGGAACTTCTTGTTGAGTTCATCACACACCTCTTTGTCATTCTCTGTATACCTGTCCTCGCCTGTTCTAAGTTTCACTACCTGTTCTTTCACTGTTGTTTTCCTTCTGATGTGACTGTGGAGTAGCTTTGGTTCGGTCTTGGCTTTGTTTGCTATATCATTTTCATAACTTTTCTCTGCTTCTCTTCTCACCCTGACATACTCATTCCTGGTTCTCTGGTATCTCTCTCTGCTTTCTGGTGTTCTGTTATTCCGGAAGTTCCTCCATGCCCTTTTGTTCAGTTTCTTTCCTTCCATACATGCCCTATTATACCATGGATTCTTCTTTTGCTTCTCGGATTTTTGCTTTTGGGCCGGGATGTATCTACTTACTGCCTCCTGACACTTTTGGGTGACATAGTCCATCATATCTTGTACAGACTTAGCTCTCAGGTCTGTGTCCCAAAGTATTTCCTTTAGGAAGCTTCTCGTCTCCTCATAATTTCCCATTCGGTATGCCAGCCTTTTGTTTCCCAGTTCTTTTTTGGGGGATAATTCCTAGCTCAACCAGGTACTCAAAGTTCAATACACTGTGATCACTCATTCCCAAGGGCGCTTCCATCTTGACTTCCCTTATATCCCACTCATTTCGGGTAAATATCAGATCAAGCATTGCTGGTTCATCCTCTCCTCTCATTCTTGTTGGATCCTTGATGTGCTGGCTTAGAAAGTTTCTTGTTGCCACGTCCAGCAGCTTAGCTCTCCATGTTTCTGGTCCTCCATGTGGGTCTCTGTTCTCCCAATCTATCTTCCCATGGTTGAAGTCTGTCATGATTAGTAGTCCAGATCCATTCCTGCTAGCAACAGAAGCTGCTCTCTCTATTATGTTAATGGTGGCCATATTGTTTCTATCATATTCCTGTCTGGGTCTTCTGTCATTTGGTGGCGGATTATATATGACTACGATTATAATTTTTTGCCCTCCAGTTGTTATTGTTCCTATTATGGAACCTTCAGTGACTACCTTGAAGGTAGTCACTGAAACCTTCAGTGACTATCTTCACACACACACACACACACTGTGTGTGTGTGTGTGTGTGTGTGTGTGTGTGTGTGTGTGTGTGTGTGTGACAATGTTTTTCATAGGAAAAGTAAATTGTAAGCACATTGAAGTGAATTTAGATGAAACATGATCATTGGCTATAACAATGAATAAACCGAAAAAGTTTTGAAGAAACATTGACTCAGAGTCGGGGTGAGAATAGCTTGAGCAATATCATCCCTCTCCTATTTAAGTTTCAATTGGCTCAGAGCAGCACGAGCATTGCCACAGTAACCAACATAGGGGGTCCGGTGGGGCGTTCATTCCCCACCTGACTTGAACACTCGTTTTCACAGGTAGTGGATGTGCTTGGTTCCCAGGGCGTTGACGACGAAGGCGTATGGGGCCTGGTGACCGTCAACCACGCCTACTATAACACCCTTGCACGCCACGCCCTCGCACACTCCCCAAAGTCCTACAACAACAGTCTCAACGTCAGCCCAGGCGGATGCTGGATCCTTGCCTTCAGGAGCCTTGCCTCTAAGATGCTGATGAAAATGGTGCCAAGCAAAGCCCATTCCATGCAGGTACCCAACTCCACCATACCATATCCTGTCCTACCTCATTCTACTACCATCCACTGTCCTCCACCAAATCCCCCTCCCTCTCCTCAATCACGAACCCCACTTCCCTCTATTACTCCACTGCTCTCAGCTTCCCCATTACTGTACCCTCCCTTTCCTTCCCTATACCCGACTATCTCCAATTCAGCGCTCTCATTACAAACAGAAATCACAATAGCGTGATGCATTAAATGAACTAATCCACAATGGCCGTGATGAGGGTTCGAACCTACGTCCGAGAGGATCCTAGACGTGCCTTAATTAACTTTGCTATGACATGGTAAAAGAATTGCAACCGGGAGTTCAACTGACCTCACACGGATCCTACAATCTGAGACACAAACAAGGGTTTTACGCAATTTCCCTATGCACCTGGGCTCTGTCAATTATCACTGCCCTTGTGAATTTGTTCATTTGGTGCATCACGCTATTGTGATTTCTGTGTAATGAAGTAAGGGCGAAGAGGTAGAACAGCTTATTGACAGCGCTCGGGTGCATGGGGGAATTGTGTAAAATCCTGGTTTGTGTCTCGGAGAGACTGCAGGATCCGTGTGAGGTCAGTTGAACTCCCGGTTGCAATTCTTTTACCATGTCACAGTAAAGTTGATTAAGGCACGTCTAGGACCCTCTCGGACGTAGGTTCGAACCCTCATCACGGCCCTTGTTGAATTTGTTCATTTACACTAATCCCAGATGGCGACCATGTAGGTGGCGATAGGAGTCTCTGTCGATGTTAGTGGATAAGTATCATTCTGATGGTAATAATTAGGTAAACCAAGATTAAAATTAACAGTCAGAAAACAGTTTTTTACCCTTAGGTGAATAACGCTGATACGAAGGTGGAAGAAGATGAGAGTAATGGTGAGGATACGAGCACCAAGACTGGCTGGGGAGTGAAGACTGTTGGAGAGAAGCAGGACCAAGAGGCTGTGATGTGGAGTCTCTGTTGCTCCACTTTGGCGTTCCTGGACCTCCGCTCTACTGGTGTTACGCAAGCCGGGGTCACCATGCTCACCCAAGCCCTGCCAGTCCATGCCCGATTGGCATACGATGCTCACATCCGCCCGGCATTCGATGTACGTGCTCAACTTGAACCAGTTTCCCAAACCTGTCCGGCATCTAATGCCCACACCCGTCTGACGTCGCCTGCAAACAACCACCGGACACCGGAAGCTGACACCCCCCGGACAACAGAAAGCCACAACACACACAACACAGACACCCATGACAACACCCATCTTGCCAGCGAGGTCCAGGCAGCAGTAGCCAGGATGGTACAGATACCCTTGTCTGCATTATAGACGACTACCCCTGGATGGTGTTGAAGCCACACTTGGCACACCGGGCCTGCAGCCCCACACTACCTTCAGCCACACAAGGTCACAACTATACTACACTTACTGACACGTTGGACGAGGCTTGACTGGTTTTCATTAGTTCGAGCCAGGTCCAGTTTCATAATTATGCTCGGGGAACAGCATCACCTCTTAGATATTTCCCTCAGCCACACTTGAACATAGCATATCTTCCCTAGTTCCTGTGTTCCACACATTGAATAAACTGACTGAACTACGAAATGGAGTTGTAGAGAAGGGCTATATACACGGCTTCAAATGTAGATTTGATGGGTCAGGAACCTTTACACCAGTCAGTTGGAATCTCAAAAGTGGAGTAGAAGGTGAAGCTCGGCTCTGGCAATCATAGCGTGTTAGTTAACACATCCACGCATGTACACACATGCGCACACATGGGGTAATACATGCACAGTCTGATAACATCTTTTGTAACAGCTGTGTATATGTTTTCAGTCTCTCCTGCTCACTCTTCCTATCTGTCTTGCGAGCTGCCGTTCTTCCCGTCTCGGTCTCTCTCTTTACCATGAACTTGCTATCTTATCCTTTTACTATTTATCTCTATGCTATCTCTCGTTCTTCCTGTCTCTCGACGTCCTCATATGAAGTGTTTTTCATTTTAATATCATGACCGTCATCCTACATTGTTTCATTTGTGTGTTTCTCAGATCCTCAAAAATCAGGGGCCAGATTCACAAAGCAGTTACGCAAGTACTTACGAACCTGTACATCTTTCCTCAATCTTTGACAACTTTGTTTACATTTATTAAACAGTTTACACGCATGAAAACTTCCCAATCAACTGTTCTTATTGTTATAAACAGCCTCTTGATGCCTCGGAGCTCATTAACTGTTTATTAATTGTAAACAAAGCCACCAAAGATTGAGAGGATGTACAGGTTCGTAAGTGCTTGCGTAACTGCTTCGGAAATCTGGCCCCAGGTCGTTCTTCTTCCAAAATTATGTAATGTTTCTTAATAAATGATTATTTGTTGATGTTCATGAACCATTACTTTGCGGTCACTTGTCCCTCGATAGAATTCTTGTGATTCGGATTCTTTTGATATCGTTCGCCTGATGCATTTCTGTTTTCGTATTAGCACCCTTGGTGATATTTAGCGCCCTCTGATTATTTCGCTCATTTGATGGTGCTACATAGCCTTCCCGGTTTGGTGCCTTCTTTTGATAATTAATTACTTACTCATGAACCATTATCACTTATATATATGTTCGCCCATTTAAAAACTCTCCTTTTCAACAATGCGTTATTCAGTTGTGGTGTGTTAATGTAGGTTGTGGTATTTCTTAATTCTGTGTTGCAAGGTGCAAAAGTAAATGAAGTGATCTACTTAAACGGCTTATACAATATATTATTTTTTAAGTATGTATTTTGTTTAACCTACATTGGTGTTGTTTATACTTTTTCTGTCTCTCGTACTTAATTTCTATGTTTCGGTATAGCCAACTATTGTTAATACTAGTAGTGTAAGATGAGTTAGGAGAGAGCCTTCTGCTTGTCTATTCCCACTTCATCATTTCAGATTGGATTTCTACCAATGATTCAGAATGTTGTGGATTCCTTCACATTGGCCTGCAGGAAAACTCAAGATTCCGTTCAACATTGTATCTATCAAATAGGCCCTTTAATCAATGCATAAAAGTTCGTTATAAGGCAAATAGAACACTGGAATTTATTATTGAAGGGGGGCTGACAGCTGAGTGGACAGCGTCCGGGATTCGTAGTCCTAAAGTTCCGGGTTAGATCAACGGCGAAGCGGAAACAAATGGACAGTTTTTTCACCCTGATGCCCTGTTCACCTAGCAGTAAATAGGTACCCCAGAGTTATACAGTTGCTAGGGGCTGCTTCCTGGGGATATGTAACAAAAAGGAGGCCAGGTCGAGGACCGGGCCGCGGGACGCTAAGCCCCGAAATCATCTCGAGGTAATCTTGAGCTCATCTTGATGATTTCGGGGCTTAGTGTCCCCGTGGCCCGATCCTCGACCAGGCCTTCACCCTCAGGAAGCAGCCCGTGACAGCTGACTAACTCCCAGGTACCTATTTACTGCTATATAACAGGGGCATAGTGAAAGAAACTCTGCCCATTGTTTCTCGCCGGCGCCCGAGATCGAACCCGGGACCACAGGATCACGCGTACAGTGTTCTGTTCGCTTAGCCGCCAGCTCCCTTAGCCTGCATCTTAACCTGAGGTATCTTATCTTGATCTTTTTGGTATGATTTCGGGGCTTTTTAGTGTCCCCGCGGCCCGGTCCTCGACCAGGCCTCCACCCCCAGGAAGCAGCCCGTGACAGCTGACTAACATCCAGGTACCTATTTTACTGCTAGGTAACAGGGGCATAGTGAAAGAAACTCTGCCCATTGTTTCTCGTCGGTGCCCGGGATCGAACTCGGGACCACAGGATCACAAGTCCAGCGTGCTGTCCGCTCGTCCGACTAACTCCCTTCAAAGGTAACCTGAAGATTAGTAATAGAACACCTGGTGTTGGGTCAATTATGGGTCAATAGGTTTTCTGTAGTTACCTTCATTCTTATGTTCATAATAGAAGTAGGATCCCTTAATTGTTTCAAGCGTATCTTGTAACTATATCATCATTACCTAGCCTTAAAACCTTACATTTGTCAGCATTAAACTGCATCTGCCAATCTTTTGACCATTTCAAAACCCAATTTAGATCGTCTTGAAGTGATAGCGAGTCTTTCCATGTTTATTTCCCTCCAGATTTTTGTATCAGGAAATTTGGAATATTGTTGCTGAAACCTGAATCTAAATCATTTATATATATTATGAATACCAGAGATCCCAGAACAGAGCCTTGAGGCACTCTACTTACAACATTTTCCCACTCTGACTTAACCCCCATTTATACCAACTCTAAGTTTCCTTTGGTATAGCTATATTAGTATAATATTAGTATAGACATAGCATAATGTTCCTAGTAGATAATCTTGGTATAGACCAAAAGCCGTCTGTTTTCTGTTTTTTATATTCTTTATAGTTCTCGATTATTACCTCTTTTTTTGGTATATTTAGCAAGTGTTTAATGAACAGTTAGTTTGTCTGTAGAGATGAATCCCTAAATTATAGTGCTGTAACTAAGAACAAAGTATTCAATAAATGTGAAATTTTAAGTTAAACATTTAAAACAATGGTCTCTTAGAAGAATTTGTTTTCGACTTTTACCTTAACATGAATTCCAATTTGCCTACTGATGATCCTAGACGCGCCTTAGTCGACTGCGTCACGACATAAGTTCTTAATAGATTGTGCGCTGGACGTAAGTTCGAACCCTTATCACGGCCCTTGTGGATTTGTTCATTTGATGTATCACGCTATTGTGATTTGTGTGTAACGTTAATTCAACGTTGAATCAGTGTTTATTCAACGTTAAATTAACGTTAATGAAGGTTGATTCAACATCGAACCAACAACACCACTCTTGGTTTCTGTGGCCGCTGGGAAATGGTTGATGATGTGAGATGAAGACTTCAGGGACAAAGCTAGACTTATTTACTGGGTTCAGAGATCTACGTGACTCAGTGATAGATATCACACTGACACCCACTATCTGTTAATTTGCATCTGATATAGAGATTCTGGTGATATAGTTGTCAAATTAAGAGTTTTCAAGGTCACGGATTCAAGCTGTGATAAGAAAAGTGTCCTCATGAGCGAGTCGTCTCATCCTCAAAACACTGGCTTCGCAAAATGATTCTTTACGCTGTGGTGCGGTCTGCCGGCTGCCCCTCAGCCCGTCTTCCAAACTAAGACCCAAAAGTGATTCCATGCACCCGCCAAACCCCCTGTCTATGAATGAAAAACGGTTTACACACAACTCTCAACTGATTTCGTTCGAACACTTCCGGAACAAGTGCTTCACTGACGAATTTTGTTTGAGCCACAACGCTGTAAATGCTTCGCAGATGTCAAGCCGCCTGCTATCGCTGTATCTATCGATGATTTCTGTGTTGTTTGTTAAAACTTTCTCTGGTGATGGTCTGGTTGTGGGAAGAGATTATATGTTCCTTAATGGAGTCCTGTTGCTTATGCATTATAACAATGCATATATATATACATATATATATATATATATATATATATGTATATATATATATATGTATATATATATATATGTATATATATATATATGTATATATATATATATATGTATATATATATATATGTATATATATATATATGTATATATATATATATATATATATATATATATATATATATATATAATATATAATATAATATTTTTATGTGTGTAAGGGTACCACCTCTGGTGCCAATGTTGGGACCCATAGCCTCGGAGAAGAAAATAAAAAGTATTCAGAGGAGACCTTGTGGTTTTCTCACTGAACACTAATATTATCTTCTCCTTCCACCTCCATTCTTTTGTATGTACACATATATATTTGTTTTATTTGAACTTTGTTACAAAAACGGAGTTACACATAGGGTACAAAGATGGTTATCATAGGTTGTCGAGTTCCTCCAGCTCCTCAGATGGCGGACAGGAACCCTGAATGCAGTGCGCATTTCCCCTCTGTATCGCCACGCTGAGGCGCTGGAAAAAGAAAGCTGGCAGCTATAGGGTCCCTTGTTGTTTCAATGAACCTAGAACCCAGTTTCTTCAAAAAACTGGTAGCACTTTTACCCCAGGCGCCGATTGTCTCAGAAGCAATGGGGACCAAATTGTAGTGGTGATCCAGTTCTCTGTACTTACGGGATTTGGCTGCTTCCCTGTGGGTGGCAGCGCCACCTGGTTGTGCAACACTAAGATCAATGTAGGTGTTAGCCAGGGTTGATACGCATGTGTAGTCTCATACCAACTGCTTGCATTCTTCCAGGGGTTCACTGTGATACCATCCGGGCGACCAATAAGAGCATCAGAGTTACGGGGCGTTAGGTAACGGGGCTCTCTTTCAGCTGGGCATCCAGCTGTGGTGAGACTCCTCTTGATGAT